>NC_045439.1:80687651-80890161 GCF_002776525.5 Piliocolobus tephrosceles
TCTAAGAGTTTTTTGTATTTCTATGGGATTAGTTGTAATGTCAGTCTTGTTATTTCTGGTTGTATTAATTTAGATCTTCTCTTTTTTAAATTAATGTAGCTAGTGGTTTGTCAATCATGTTTAATCTTTCAAATAGACAATATTTTATTTTGTTGAACTTTTGTATGGATTTTAACATCTCAGTTTCATTCAGTTTAATATGATTTTGGTTATTTGTTCTCCTCTTCTGTCTTTGGTGTTTGTTTGCTCTTGTTTTTCTACTTCCTCTAGGTGTGATGTTAGGTTGTTAATTTGAGATCTTTCTAACTTCTTAATATAGGTGTTTAATGCTATAAAGTTTTCTTTTAAAACTGCTTTAGTTGTGTCCCAAAGATTTTGGCATGTTGTGTCTTTATTTTCATTAGTTTCAAGTAATTATTTGATTTCTGTCTTAATTTCTTTCTTTACCCAAAAGTCATTCAGGAGCAGGTTGTTTAGCATCCATGTAACTGTATGGTTTTCATCGATCTTCTCTGTATTTACTTCTATTTTTATTGCTCTGAGGTCTTTGATTGCACCAGTTGTTATAATTTTATTTTTTATTGTTTTGAGTTTATTGAGACTGGCTTTCTGGCTATAGTATGTGCCATGTGCATATGTTGTATATTCTATTGCTGTTGGGTGGAGTATGCTGTAGATGTTAATAATGTCCAACTGGTCAAGTGTCAAGTTTAAGTCCAGAATATCTTTCTTAGTTTTCTGCCTCAGTGATCTATCTAATGCTGTTACTGGGATGTTGAAGTTTCCCAGTATTATTGGGTAGTTGCTCAGATGTCTTCATAGGTCTCTAAGAACTTGTTTGATGAATCTTGGTGCTCCAATGCTGAATGAGTATATGTTTAAGATCATTAAGTCTTTTTGTTTAATTGAGACCTTTATCATTATTTAATGCTCCTCTTTGTCAATTTTGATTATTATTGGTTTAAAGTCTGTTTTGTCTTATATAAGAATCATTATGCACACTCTGTTTTGTTTTCTGTTTGCATGATAGACGTTTCTCCATCCCATTACTTTGAACCTTTAGGTGTTCTTACTTGTGAGATGGGTCTCTGGAAGATAGCAGACAGTTGCATCTTGCTTTGATATCCAGCTTGCCACTCTATGCCTAAGTGGGGCATTTAGTTCATTTACACTCAGGGTCAGTTTTGATATGTGAAAATTTGATCCTGCCATTGTGCTGTTGGCTGGTTTTTATGTAGGCCTGACTGCATAGTTATTTTTTCATGTCAATGGTGTGTATAATTAATTGTGTTTGTATAGTGTCATCTCCCTTCAATTCTGTCAGTTTCTGCTTTATGTATTTTGGGCTCTATTGTTAGGTGCATATTTGTTTAGAGTTGTTATGTATTCTTGATCAATTTACTCCTTTATCTTTAGTCTTTATTTCCAGTAGCAATTTTTGCCCTGAAGTCTATTTTGTCTGATAATAGTTTAGCCATTTTAGCTCTCTGTTGGTAACTTTTTGCACGGAATATCTTTTCCCATCCTTTTACTTTCACCTTATTTGTATTTTGAATCTAAAAAGCCTGTCCTGATAGACAATATGTATTTGAATCTTGGTGTTTTCTTAATCCAGTCTGTCATTTTCTACCTTAATTTGAATTATTTAATCCATTTATATTTTATGTAATTGCTGATAAGGTAGAATTTACACCTAGCATTTTGCTATTTGTTTTTTATATGAATTATACCTTTTTTTTTTTACTATTCTAACTGAGTTCTTTTGTGTTAAGAGTAGCAATTTTTTCCCCTTGTCATTTATTTTACTTTGACTTTTTTAAAAGTGGTTTCCTTGGAATTTAAAAATAACACTTTAACATATAACAATCTGGTTCAGATAGTATCAACTTAAATTCAATAATATATAAAATTGTTGCTCCTGTGAACTTCATTCTCTGCCACCTACTTCCTTTGGCAGTTATTTTACATAATTTAAATCTTTATCCATTGTATGCTTAACAATATAGATTTCTAATTATTGTTTATTCAGTTATTTTTTGAAAATCAGATAGGACAAAAAAGTTATAAACAAAAAGTACACCTATACTCCCTTATCCATTTACCTATATAGTTACCTTTATCAGAGTTCTTTACTTCCTGTATTTCTTTAAAAATTTATTTTTATTGATACATAATAATTTTACATATTTATAGAGTACATGAGATTTTTGATACATGAATGCATTGTGTAATGATCAAATAAGGATAATTATTCATCAACATTTATTATTTCTTTGTATTAGGAACATTTCAGATTTTCTCTTCTCACTATATTGAAATACATAATAAATTATTGTTAACTATAGTCACTCTACTGTTCCATCAAACACTAGAACTTACACCTGCTATGTAACTATATGTTTTTACATATTAACCAACCTCTGTTTGCAGCACCCCCAACCTTTCCCAACCTCTAGCAACTATCATTATACCCTCTACCTCCATGAATTCATCTTTTTTGGCTCCCACATATGCCTGAGAACATGTGATATTTGACTTTCTGTGTTTGGTTTTGTTCTGTCTTTGCCATGTGAAATCTCTGCTTGATTAGCATAGCAGACTGCTGATGATTGCACAGAGATCTCTTAGATGCCTGGAATCAATCATTCTTCAAATCTTTGTGTGTGTGTGTGTGTGTGTGTATATATATATAAATATATATACACACTATATATATTGTGTGTGAATAAAGACAATTTTCTTTATTCATTCACTGATGGATACTTGGGTTGATTTTATCACTTAGTTTTTGTGATTAGTACTGCAACTAACATGAGGGTGTTAATTGCACCCTTTGATGTACTGATTTCCTTCCCTTTGAATAAATGCACAGTAGTGGGATTCCTGGATCATATGGTAGTTCTATATTTAGTTTTCTTGAGAAACCTCTATAGTGATTTCTTTTTTTTTTTTTTTTTTTTTTGAGACGGAGTCTTGCTCTGTCGCCCAGGCTAGAGTGCAGTGGCCGGATCTCAGCTCACCGCAACCTCTGCCTCCTGGGTTCACGCCATTCTCCTGCCTCAGCCTCCCGAGTGGCTGGGACCACAGGCGCCCACCACCTCGCCCGGCTAATTTTTTTTGTATTTTTTTTTAGTAGAGACGGGGTTTCACCGTGTTAGCCAGGAGGGTCTCGATCTCCTCACCTCGTGATCCGCCCGTCTCGGCCTCCCAAAGTGCTGGGATTACAGGCTTGAGCCACCGCGCCCGGCCTATAGTGATTTCTATAATGGATGTACTAATTTACATTTCCACCAACAGTGCATAAGAATTCTCTTTTCTTTGCATCTTAGCCAACATTTACTTTGTCTTTTTGATAATAGTTATTCTAACTGGGGTGATATATATATATATCATTGTGGTTTTGAATTGCTTTTCTCTGATAATTAGTGATATTGAGAATTTTTAAATGTACTTTTGGCTATTAAATACCTTCTTTTTAACATGATTATTGCCTAATTACCTTTGTTTCAGCCTGAAGGCTCCATTTACCATTTCTTGTAGGGCAAGTATGGTAGCAATAAACTCAGTTTCTTTTTCTTGGAATGTCTTATCTTAATTCTTCCTTTACTTGGTTTTTTAAGACAAGGTCTTGCTCTGACACCCGGGTGGAAGTGCAGTGGCATGATCCCAGCTCACTGCAGCCTCGACCTCCTGGGCTCAAGCGATTCTCCCACCGCCTTTATTTTTTTATTTTTTTAATTTTTAGAGACAGGCTCTGACTATGTTGGCCAGGCTGGTCTTGAACTCCTGGGCTCAAGTAATCCTCCTGCCTTGGCCTCCCAAAGTGCTGGGATTACAGGAGTGAGCCACTGCATCTGGCCCCTCTCCTTTATTTTAAAGAAAATTTTACCTGAAATAGAATTCTTGGTGACAGTCCTTTCCTTTCAGCACTTTGAATATACCATCCTATTGTTTCCTGACCCCAAGGGATTCTGATGAAACATCAGCTGTTAAGTTTATTTAGAATCACTTGTACATGATGAATCCCTTCTCTCTTGCTGGCTTTAAAAACTTTGTTAATGAGGTGTTTAGGTTTCGGTTTCTTTGAATTTATTTTCCTTTGCATTTATTGACCTTTTTCAATGTATTGATTAAGATTTTTCATCAGATTTTGGACATTTTCAGTCATTATTTTTCCATATTCATTTGTTCTTCTGCTTTCTTCTTTTGGACCTTCCATTGTGTTAATATCAGTATCTTTGATGATGCCTTATGATACTCTGAAGTTCTGTTCATTTGTCTACTCTTCTTTTATTTCCTTTGATTGTATAATGAATTAAACTATCTTCTAGGAAATATATTCTTTATTCTAGCTGGTAAAATCTACTGTTTCACTTCTATGGTAAATTTTTAATTTTTGTGATTGCAGCTTTCAGCCCTAGAATTTCCATTTGGTTCTGTTTTATAATTTTAATATCCTATTACAGTCTTCTTCTAGTTAGTGAGACATTATTTTTATATGGTCCTTTCATTATTTAAATATATCTCTTTATTAGTCCATTCTCATATTGCTATAAAGAACTACCTGAGACTGGGTAATTTATGAAGAAAAGAGGTTTAATTGATGCAAAGTTACATAGGCTACATAGGAAGCATGGCTGGGGAGGCCTTAGGAAACTTACAATCATGGAGGAAGGTGAAGGGGAGGCAGGCATATCTTAACATTGCAGAGCAGGAGACAGAGAGTAAAGGTGAAGGGGAAGCAGGCATATCTTAACATTGCAGAGCGGGAGACAGAGAGTGAAGGAGGAAGTGCTATACACTTTTAAACAACCAGATCTCGTGAGTACTCACGCACTATCATGAGAACGGCAAGGTGGAAATCAACCCCCTTGATCCTGTCACCTCCCACCAGGCCCCTCCTGCAACATTGGAGATTACAATTAGACATGAGATTTGGGTGGAGACACAAATTCAAACCATATCAGTTTCCTTTCAGTTTTTCAAACACATCTAAATAAGTTTAGGAACTCTTGAGTGGGTCTTCCACCAGGATTTTATAGACGGGCTTGAGGAGGCAATGTCTGATTTACATAGGGCCCACAGATTGGTTGGACCAGGTGTGATGCTTATATAGCATGAGGAAGTTGGCCAACCCATCCTAATCTTCTTATTATGCAAATGGGCTTTCCACTTGACTGACACCATGTTGTCTGCTCCCTACTGCACAAGTGGTTGGTGAGGAAAAGGGAAGATAGAACTGCCATGTTGAACATGTCTAGTCTCCAGGTAGCCTTTTCCTATTGGCACAGCTGCCAGCATTCACCTGTGCAAGCTTCCAACTTGCTTGTCTATGTCTGCAGCTTGATTTTACAAACTGCTTTTTGTTAGAAAATAAATGATTTGGGGGCTGCTTTTCATTAAAAGGAAAACCTTACTGAGGACTTCCTTACCCTCACTATCTACCTAAATAATTTCTTTGTCATGAGAAATCTCTGCTTGATTAGCATAGCAGTCTCCTGATGATTGCACAGAGATTTCTTAGATGCCTGGAATCAATCATTCTTCAAATCTTTGTCCAGTGACTATGTGTGCATCTAAGTACATCTCTTAAACTCTCACAGAGTTTACAACACTGCCTTAGCCTTCACTTCCTGCTTGCGAAAAGCATTGACCAGAGATGAGACTGTAAAGCCTTTTTACATCTTTCTTAAAACACGTACATAGCTTTGGGAATGCAAAAATCTTGATATCCAGGGCATTTTAGATTCCCAGAAAATTTTCAGAGTATTTTCAAGTCCTCTATTGACATCTCATCTCCCAGGATTTCAGTATTTTGATGACCTTATTGTGTGTTTCAACTGTTATCAATGATATGAGGCAGCTGTGATGTTCAACATTTGTGTATAATTGTTTTTTAGGCAAATGCTTTTCCTAGCCCCAGGAAAAGGCTGTTCATATTCTGCACCTTATAGGTCAGTTTAAATAAATATAGCCTTGCAAAAGAAATCTTCCAAAGAACTGCCAGATATGTCAAATAATAAAAAGCTCTGAAAGTGAGACTTTGAAGATCAAACTCTTTTCTGCCCTGTCTAGTGACTACTATATTGCTCACTTTCACTGCAATCACAGGTTGTCCATATTCAATGATATCAAAAGCTTTGGAGGTGGGGGATATGGGAATAGGAAAGGTTAAATTGCCACAAGCTTGCCTACAGATATTCAGCTATTTTTCTGATGCTCCCTAGTTTTCTCTAAGCCTTGGGTTAATTTCCAGAGTTCTAAAAAAGTTTATTCTGATGATTTTTTTTTTTAGAGTATTCTCATTACTTTTGTGAAGGAGAAAATTTTCTGAGGTCCGTACTCCACCAATTTTATTTATGTAATTTCTAGTAAATTTCTAATATTACAGCATTGTTGAGTTCCTGGACACAGCTCAATGTGTGGTATATATGCACTTTTGCATTTAGGTTCTTAAATATTTCATTTAAGGTTTTTGGATCACATTCTCATGGTTTTCCCATTTTAATTGGAGGTAGACACTAAATCATAGCTTAAAATAGACATTGTCCCAGTGTCAATATATATCCAGTCTAATTATCTAGAATTGTGGGCAATTAAAATTAATGTTCTGAACAATGGCTATTAGTTCTGTAACAACTACACCTTTAAAAATACAGTTATGAATTGCTTAATGACTGGAATACATTCTGAGAAACGTGTTGTGAAGTGATTTTGCCATTGAGTGAAGATGATAGAGTATATTTACACAAACCTGGATGGTATAGCCCAGTATACACATAGATTGTATTGTATACCCTATTGCTCCTAGGCTACAAACCTGTACAGCATGTTACCGCATGGAATACTGTAGGGAATTGTAATGAAATGGTAAATATTTTTTATCTGAACACATCTAAACATGAAAAAGATACAATAAAAATTGCATCTTGTAATCTTAGGAAACCTCCATTGTTTATATGTGGTTCATCATTGATCAAAATGTCATTATATCGTGTATGACTGTACTTTTATTAAGGGAACTATGAAGAATGGGTTTCTAGATTTTAGAAACATCTTATTAGATGCTGACATAAATCATTGGTAATTTTATCACAGCTAATTTTATCACAGCACTCAACTCCTCAAACCTTTTACTTAGTCAAGATTTTACTGAGCTCTATAAAGATTCTGTACCAGTCTACACAGAACTCATCAGCACCTGTGACCTAGCCACTGAGAATACTTAAAAGTATTGAGCAGTACTTCATGTTGGATACAGTTTCTAGATTTCACTGTTTCAAATCTTAGTTCTAACTTTTTGAATTATCACAACATCTTTTTGATACATATATACCTTTATAATGTATATAAAATAAAATTAGCTTGTTCTACAATTTTATATCACACCATTTGAAAATATACTACGGAATCACATTAGTAAGACTGATGTTCCTGGTATTTATCCATCCATCTACAAGTTAATTTATTTGTTGCCTCCCTCTCTTAACAAAATATTGAATGTTGACTGTGTATCACACATTATATGAGACCCTGCTTATGTAAGAAAAAGTGACAAGCTTTCCCTCTCTGCAAGGAATCCACAGACTATTGAAAAAGAAGGTACGTAAACAAAATCTTGTAATGCTTTGGAATAAGTGCTGTACTTTGGGTGATAATGTAAGTTTGGTTGCACAACGGTATGGAAGCAAAATGGAGGGGAAGAGGGACTATTATTTTTGGACAAGTATAATTTTTATTCTCTAATTTTTTACCTCAGTTTCTCTGTGTATCTACTAAATGTTGTCCTTTTTGCAACATCTTAGAACTTGGCTGATTCAGTAATTTCTTATTAACCAGCTGTCTTCTGACTTTATTTTCTCTTCCCTGAAGATCTGGGATTCATCAAAGTCAGGATTTAATCACACAGGCTCAGGCCAGACATACTGTGAGAACACATTCCATTTGCTACTTGGCTCTGCCAATACACATAAATCTATCCTGTCTTAAGACTGCTTTGTATCAGAGGCAAACATCCACAAAGGAGTCTCTGATCATTCTAATAGGGCCTTTGCTGAAATCACCAGATGCATCTGCTAGTGGGTACTTGGTTCTCATCCAGACCCAGGTTCCTGAAATAAAATTCTCAAAACACAAATCTCTATGCTCGTGGAAATTTTAATGCAACCCATAAAATATATTTTCTTTGTGTCTTTATTTATTAGCTGCGGTATTTAGAGAGAATAAAAAAGAAAACCTTTGTCAACTTTTTGAAAATCTTCAATAAAATCAGAAGATGCTGAATTTCCACATGTCTTGAAGATTTGGGGGCTGGATAGAGCATTGTAAGGCAGGCCATTTCTTACACTAAATCTGTAGAGTGAGCAGGTAGGGATGTGACAAGAATTCTAGGGGTTGGAAATCTCCCTGCCTGTAATAAACTTGATATATTTATGATATTGCTTTAGTTTATTCCTGTGACTAAGAGTTGCTCTTACTCACTTTGTGAATTTCTTTTTTTTAATGTTTAAATTGCGTGTATTTGATTTTTTGAATAGGTAATACATACACATGGTGTAAAATTCAAACATACAAAGTATTTAGAAAACAATACATACACATGGTGTAAAATTCAAACATATAAAGTATTTAGAAAACACTCTTCAATCCACCTCTGACCTCAGCCATTCTGCATACTATAAGCAACTAATATTTTCTGTCTCTTGCAGTGGCCATGGTGGTCCACATCTGTAATCCCAGCTGCTCCAGAGGCTGAAGTGAGAGAATTCTTTGGGTTCATTGCTTGTGCTCAAAAGCTGGAGACAAGCCTGGGCAACGTAATGAGACCCAGTTTCAAAAAAGAAACAAAGAAAACAATGCTTTCTGTCTCTTAAATAGTTTTCAAAAAATATTTTGTTCATATATACGGAGAGAGAGAGAGAGAATTTGCATGTGTTACTTTAATGGATGGAGCTTTGTTTCTCACTTAAAATTTGTCTTGGAGATAATTTCATATCATTATGAGCTCTCTAATTTTCCTTTAAGGCCAAATAGTTTTTCAAAATGAGGATATATTTTCTCCTATTTGCCTGCCCTCTATCGATGAAGGTTTGGGTTATTTCTAAATCTTATATGCAATAACTTATGTATAACCAAGAGTATATACAATGTCACACTTGTGTGAATAGATGTGAGAGTGTCTTCTAGTGAAATAGCTGGTTAAAAGAGAACTTTGTGCATTTGCATTTGCTAGATTCATGATAGATGATAGATTTTCAACAGCAATATGTGCGGGTGCTTCTTTCCTCGTGTCTTTGCCAGCACTCTGAGCCATCAAGCCTACTTTATCTTATACTAAATTCCTGTCTACATTTGGATCTATTACTACATTCTTCCATTCCATCTCATTGATATGTCTTTATTCTACATGAGAAAATTCCTCACTAGTTTACTTTATACTTATATTAAGTTTTAATATCTGCATAAGTAATTATTTCTCAATATTCCTCCTATTTCTTAAGTTCTCTGACTATCCTTGCTTTTTAAGTTTTCCATGTAACCTTGACATACGCTTTGCTTATGTGGTTGTTATTAAAATTATTATCATGTTACATTTAAAGATTATCATATGTAAAATTTTTATTTTTGCAATGTGAAGCCTTCCTATTAAAAAAACCATATGTGAATTTCTATTATCTTACTTTTAATCAGAAAAATTTTTACTTTTATTTGTACATGTCTTGCATATTTCTTAATACACTTATTCCTATACATTTCAACATTTTTTGCTATCAGAAATGGAAAATTATTTACCTTTAAACTGTCATTGCATTATATATGAATGGCTATAGATTTCTATCTATAGCATTGAATATCATCAAGTTGATATTCACTTACCTTGTAAAATTCTCTTGTTATTGATTTTCAGTTGTAGTTATTTCATTTTATGATATAAAATAATATTGTCTGAACTTAGTAGTGATTTTACATCCTCCTCCTTTCTCTGCTTTATAACTATACTAATAACACCTTCAGAACAATGTTAAATAATAGTAATGACAATGGACATCTTACCTTATATCATACCATCCTATTTTATCTTATAATATAATCTCATTCTGTTAAAATTTTTAAAAATCAAGATTAAAAAATAAATATTATGAACTTCTGTCCAATCTGTGGGAACTACTTTTCACTTCAAACTATTAATATGTTTAATTACATAAGTAGATTTCCATTTTATTTTTTATTATTTTTTAACATCTTTGCATTCCTAGAAAAAATTCCACTTGGCCTTACTGTATTTTCCAATGTGTTGCTGGTTTCTGTTTGTTGATATTTCGCCTAAGATTTATCATCAATTGTTATAGGGAGATTTGCTACGTTATTTTTTATTGCAATCTTTGTTACTGTTGCTAGCTTAAAATTTTCTTAACTTCAAATAAAATTTCAGAAGTTTTCCCTTTCTGTGCTTTAGTAAAATTTAAATAGTATTAATTTATCTGGTCTTGAGAGATGTTTTACTCTTCTTAAAATTATCTTAACTTGGTGCTTTTTTGGAAGTAGCTCTTTGACGATTTCTTCATCTTTATGACTCTCTTTTCTCATTTCCTGTTTCTTTTAGAGTAAGTTTTGATAAATATAAATATTTCTCCGGGGGGGGGGGGGCAGATGGCTCTGCTGATAAATTTTATGAAATATTTAAGGCTGAAAATTATCAGTAATGTTAATACGCAAACTCAGAAAATAGGAATGGCATGAAAACTTCCCAAATCATTTTATAGAGAGATATATTTATTGATTATGTCATTTAGATTACATGTATACTTAGAGTTTTAAAAAATCACTCATTTGATCTATCACAGAATGAGATTCATGTATTAAAATCTTTTGTTAATTTGTTTTTTATTATCACTTATTTTTCAACTCCTATAATCTTAACTTTATAATTGCTGATGCTACTTTCAAATCTTTCTCTGTTACTTCTTCATAGAAAATTTCATCCATAAGGAGTTGAAAGTGTCTGTCTATGATTTATTTAATGCCTTTTAAAAGAATTTATTTTATCTGATATAAAGGTCACATTCACTCTTTTTTGTTTGTCTGTATTTTACTGGCATTTCTTTGCAAATCCTGTTATTTACAACACTCTTTGCTTTAGATTATGTCTTAAAAATAATGCAAGGAACATTTTTCTTTGTGAGCTGATATGAATGGTTTCTTTTACTGAGTATAAGTCTTTTGCATTTTTTGATATAGCATATATGCTTGTTATCTCAAATTATGTTATAATCTGATTTCTATTTAATATGGGTGCAAAAGCAATTACTTTTTTACAACCTAATAGCTTGTAAAAATGTTTAATGTGGCTATGATGTTGCGTTGTTTTTTGATGTCTATTTCCTTTGATATATTTATTTTTGTCATAGTGGTACTTTTATAACCATACCATTCTGTCATCCCCCAAGTGTTCTATTTCTTCGGACAGTATATGCTATCAGACTATCACACCAAATATCTTGTTTTCCCCTTCAGATTCACTCTCCATCATTCTCTCTCTTCTCTTGGATTGAGAAGTCTGACCCTTAGGAACCGTATGAATCAATTCCCATAACCTCTGGCTTCTGATTAGGCTCAGCCAATGATGAATTCTGGCAAGCCATATGCTAGAGGGAGGAGGGAAAAATCTGTGCTCTTGACTTACCACCACTGTTTTTTTTATTAGGACCAATTCTATATAATTCTGTAGTCCTGAATTCTAGCAATGCTGCTTTCTTCATTCTTTCTGAGATAGGTATAATAACCCTGGTTCCTGCTTCATTCCCTGTGATTTCCCTAAACCCTCATGTTGTAAAATATCCCTTTGTAAATAATCCTGTCTTAAGTTTTCTTCTTTTGAGAGTGCTCTCTCTTTTCTATTGGGACCCTGACTGATATGCCTATTATAAACACTGATAAAATTAGCATATTTCCTTTTCTCTTCTGTCTCTCACTTCTCTACAATGTCATCTTCTACTTAATTATGATTTTTTTCATGATGTCTACCATCATGCCATTATGAGTCTAGACCTATTATTTAAGTAGTCAGTTCTATCAGGTTGGTGCAAAAGTAATTGCGGTTTTGCCATTACTTTTAATAGCAATAACCACAATTACTTTTGCACCAACTGAATAACATAAATTCTGATTTCCTGGTAAAAATGAAGAACTCTGCATCTGTAGACTGCTGCTCACTTTTCATCCCCATCCTCATCTTCAAGTGTTTGTTAGTTATAGGCTTTCTACATACTCAGAGCATATGTTTACACCTTATTTTAGTAAACTCATCCTCATATTTGTTTTAGCTTGCTATTAAATAAATTCAATGCTTACTGCTAGATGTTTTACCCTCATTTTATAATTATTTTTTGTTTGGCTGGAATTCCACCTCTAGTAGATTTCTTAAATAGTGCTTAGAAGCATTGCCAGACAAAATAAGAGATGCCTGGTTAAAATTTGAACTTCAGAAAAACAACAAGTTGTTGTATTTATTTTATTTATTTATTTTTTGATGTAAGTATGTCCCAAGTATTGCATGGGGCATTTTTATTTGCTAAATCTGGCAACCTTATGTCTGGCATATGGTAAGTACTCAGTAAGTGTTAGCAATTTGTATAATTTGAAGTCTGTGAAAATGACAAGCCTATGGTTTGATGGTGATTATTTAGGTTCAGTTTTTCCTGGAACACAGGATGTATTTTCAGCATGTTATTCAAATTTTCTTTTATTTCTTATATTATTTTCTTGAGTTATGTACTTACGTAGTAGAAGACGGGTGCAAATTCTTCGCAACTCCCCACTAAAATCGAGTGGTGGGAAATATTCGTACCTACAATCTGGGCAGGGTCTCTGTTTTTGACCAATAGAATGTGATGGAAGTGAGGTTGTACAGTTTCTGAGGCCAGACCTCAAGAGATCTGCAACTTCTGCTTTTACCTAACTTGGAACACTCTTGCTTGGAAGCCAACCACTATGGGCTGGTCAGATGGTTAGACTACCCTGGGATGAAGCCCAGATTAGCCATGTAGAAAGATACGCCATGCATAAGAGCCAAATATATTTGGAACATGTAATTCAGCACAGCCACCAGCTGACTGTAGTTGACAGAACAGAGAGCAAAATGATTACCCAGCTGAACCCTTTCTGATTCCTCACCCACAAAAACTGAATACGTGAAATGGTGTTTGTTTGGAGTCATTGAATTTTAGGGTATTTTGTTAGGCAGCAATGAAGTTATTACATCAGATTTTTAGAAAATTTTGGGTACTCAGTTTTACAAATGTACACTATCCCTTTTCTCTATTCTATAACCAGCATTTTCTATTTAGTTATTTCAATCATTTATTCATTATAATTGTTTTATTTTGCTCACTTTATTTTTTCATTTCTATAATCATCATTATTCCATTTTTAATACTGTCTTTTTGTTATTCATTCAAATTTAGCTTAATTTCTATAATGGTTAATATTACTTTTATCTTACAGTTCTATTCTGAACACTGCATACTCACTGCTAAATTCTTTTGCTGTTGGCTTCCTGAATTTCTATACTTTGTACTCTTGTGGTTTGTTTCAAAGAAGAAATGGCTTAGTTGATTTTTAAAAAATAAATTATTGTGAAATTTGGCCGCAATTTTCATCTTCTTCTATGTTTTCTTCCTTTTCCATGTGGTAGAGTCATGCAAATTTTTCTGCTTTTTTTCCTTTTTTGACTAATTACTTAAGTAACAGGTGAGTATTGTTTTCCCCCATAATAGCAATTTCCTAGGTGTTTGTTTAAAGAAAGTGTGGCTTGCTGAAATGTCTTGCATTTCTCAGAGTTTGATGTGTGAGTTTATGTGGCCTTTTCTTTTTGCTGCCTAATGACAACAATAGGTGGTTGTGAGATATTGCTCAATACATCAGTTTCCGTCTTCCTTGAAGTCACTGAGACAGCCTACTTAATGAAATTATAGCTAGTCTGTCTGGCTTTTATTTAGCTCCGTTTCCTGTGCTTTGAAAACACTGAACTCATCCAGGAATATTTTAGATCCCAGTATGAGTTCATGCTAGGGGGTGTACCTTAAGATGTGACTTTCACCTGTGAGAAGGTTTCTGGTCTGTCTGTTATCAGCAGCTTCAGTATTTGCTTTCCTCATCCTCCCAAGAACAGTCCTGCTTGCACCACTTCCGGCTCAACAATGTTTTCAGGTTGTTATCTGTGTCCATTTTATATAGTTAATGGAGTGTTTCATTTAAAACAATTCCACTTGTTGCTTTTGAGTAATTCAAAGAAGAGAAGTAGACATTGCCAAATTACTATCATTATCTTCACATGGAATCTCTCTAAAAACTTTTGAGGTTGTCACGTTTCACTATTTATTTTTATTTAATGATATATTAAATATACAAATGTGGGCATACAGTGTAATGTAAATGAAGAATTTAAAAATATAATAGCAAAATGAAAACCTATTTATCAATCATTAGTATAAGAAAGACAAAAAGGAAAGTGACTAGAACATAAGAACAAGAAGATCTTCCCTCTCTATCCCTCCATTGTTTTTTCACAGGCTTGCCATGGGTGTCATGTTCTAAGGTTTCCACTTGATATAAATTAATGTTGGAGGACATATCTTGTGACTTGCATTTTTTGTGCTTTACCAAACCTCTGGGAATCACCTGTGGTAACATTGCATCTGTAGATGATTCTTTTTCATTGTTGCACTGTATTTTATTGTATGTATATACAACAATTTACCTATTCTATTATTCAAGGGCATTTGGGCTATTTCCCATTTTAGCTATTATGAACAGCACTGATATAAATATTCTTTTATATGTTTCCTGTAGTACATGAATATATTTTCCAAGGATTGTACATAGATATGAAATTATTAAATAAAGATTAGTTTTATTTCATATTTACAGTAGTTCTCTCTTATATGTGGAAGATAGATTCCAAGACTTCCAATGGATGCCTGAAAACTTGAATAGTACCAAATCCTATAAACTATGTTTTTTTCCTATGCATGCATACATACATACGTACCTATGATAAAGTTTAGTTTATAACTTCGGCACGGTAAGAAAATTCAAAATAACTAATAATAAAATAAAATAATTATAACAATCTGACAGCATCACTATTCTTGTGCTTTGGATCCATTATTAAGTAAAGTGGGAGTTTCTTGAACACAAGCACTGTGATATGGGAAGATCTGATCTGATACTCGAGATGGCTACTGCGTGATTATGTGGCATAGATATGCTGGACAATGGGATAATGCATGTCATGCTGTGCAATTTAAAACTTATGAATTATTTATTACTAGAATTTCCCACTTGATGTTTTCAAACTGTGGTTGACCACAGATAACCATGGAAAACGAAACTGCAGATAAGAGGAGACAACTATACTAAGCAATTTCAAATTATTTCCTCAAGAGATAGCACTAATATATATTACTTCAGTATGTAGTAGTATGTGAGGGTTCCTGTTGTCCTACAACTTGGACAGCCTGTGTTCTCATCCTAATTTATTTATTTTTCCAAATATATTGGGTATCATGATTTTAATCCACATTTAGCTGATGTCTAATGATGTTGAGCCTTGTTTTTGTATATTTTTGTCATTCACATTTCCACTTATCTAAAGTGCATTTTGTACATGTTCTTCTTTTTGATTTTTTAAAATTCTGTGTACAATTTCTGTATATATTCTGTTACTAATTCATTGTCAATTACTTGATTACTAAAAATTTTCTCCTAGTTTGTAGTTTACCTCTTTAGACTCACTATCATTTATTTCGGTGAAAAGACATTTTTAACTTCGATATGATAAAATATAGCAATATATTTTTCATTTTGTGATTTTTTAAAGATATATTTTCCTACCCCAAGTCTTATAGATATTTAATAATGATTTACAAAAGTTTTGTAATTTCTACTTTCAACCACATGATGTTGTTGGCTTGACATAGGGATTTCATTACATTTTTTCCTGCAACGTAAACCAATTTTCCTAGCAAAAATTATTGAAGAGCCCATATTTCCCATGTAGTCATCAGTAATGTCCTGTTGTATATCAAATTTCCCTACATGTGCAAATCGATTTCTGAGATCTCCATCATGCTTCCTGGTCAATTTGTCTGTCAAGAATTAATATAGCACTGATGTAAAACCTGCTCTTAGACCATGACCCACACCTTTTCATCTTTAGGTGTATCTTGCTCATAATTAGCCCCTGTTAATATACATTTTTAAATTATGTTACAAGGATAATTTTTTAAAAGCCTGTTGGAATTTCATATACTCCATAGGTCAATTTAGAAAAACTGAAAATTTTGTGATAATGAGTGAGTTCAATCACTGTATATAGAATATAACTCCATTTATTTATCTCTGCTTTAATACCTGTCAAGAAAGTTTTATGATTCTTCATCAGGTATGTGCTTCTCTCTTTTCTGAAATTTAGTTTTAATCTTTAAATGTTTACAGAGTACACCTGCATGCAAAGACCAAGATGAAGAAAGAAAACAATCATCATCATTCCAACAGACCCATTAATAGCGTACTTCAAAAATAAAAATATCTTACTTCTTTTATTTTTAATTTTTGTAGGTACATAGTAGTTGTACATATTTACGGAGTAAATGAAATGTTTTGATACAGGCATGCAGGGCATAATAATCACATTATGGAGAATGGGGTATCCATCCCCTCAAGCATTTATTCTTTGTGTTACAAAAAATCCAATTATACGCTTGTAATTATTTTAACATGTATAATTAAGTTAATATTGACTATAGTCACCCTGTTGTGCTATCAAATACTAGGTATTATTCATTATATTTTTTCCCATTAACCATCTCCACCTTCTCCTAACCCCTTCACTACCCTTCCCATCCTCTAGTAACTGTCCTTCTACTCTGTTGTGTTATCAAATACTAGGTATTATTTATTCTATTTTTTTAACCCTTTAACCATCTCCACATTCACTTAACCTCTTCACTATCCTTGCCATTCTCTGATAACCATCCTTCTACTCTCTGTGTCAATGAGGTCGATCATTTTGATTTTTGGAACCCACAAATAAATGAGAACAGGTGATGTATGTATTTCTGTGCCTGGCTTATTTCACTTAACATAATGATCTCCGGTTCCATTCATATTGTTACAAATGACAGGATCTCGTTCGTTTTTATGGCTGAATGGTACACCATTGTGCATATGTACCACATTTTCTTTATCAATTTATATGTTGATGGACACTTAGGTTGCTTCCAAATCTTGGCTATTGTGAACAGTGCTGTAACAAACATAAAAGTGCAGCTATTGTTTCCATATACTAACTTCCTTTCTTCCGACTGTGTGCCCAGCAGTGGGATTGCTCGACCATATGGTAGCTTGATTTGTAGTGTTTTGAGGAACCTCCAAACTCTTCTCTATAGGGGTTGTACTAACTTACATTACCACCAGCAACGTATGAGGTTCTCTCCAGCATTTGTTATTGCCTATCTTTTGGATATAATCTATTTTAACTGGGTAAGATAATATCTCATTGTAGTTTTGATTTGCATTTCTCTGATAATAAATGATGAGCACATTTTCATATAGCTGGATATCCACATGTATCCATATGTTTGCCATTTGTATGTCTTCTTTTGAGAAATGTCTATTTAAATCATTTGCCCATTTCTAATCAGATTATTAGATTTCTTCCTAATGAGTTGTTTGAACTTCTTAGGTATTCTGGCTATTAATCCTTTGTCAGATGGGTGGTTTGCAAATATTGTCTCCCAACCTGTGAACTGTCTTCTCACTTTGTTGATTGTTTCCTTTGTTGTGTAGAAGCTTTTCAACTTGATGTAATTCCATTTGTCCCTTTTTGCTTTGGCTGCCTGTGTTTGTGGGATATTACTCAAGAACTTTTTGCCCAAATCAATGTCCTGGAGATTTTCCCCAACGTATCCTTGTGGTAGTTTCATAGTCTGAGGCCTTAGATTTAAGTCTTTAGTCCATTTTGATTTGATTTTTGTATCTGGCAAGAGACAGGGTAAGTCTAGTTTCATTCTTCTGCATATAGATATCCAGTTTTCCAGCACCACTTATTGAAGAGAGGCTCTCTTTTATCCAATATATGTTCTTGACACCTTTTTTGAAAATGAATTTACTGGAGGTGTGTGAACTTGTTTCTGGGTTTTCTATTCAGTTCCATTGGTCTATGTGTCTGTTTTTATGTCAGTACCGTGCTGTTTTGGTTACTATAGCTTTGTAGTATAATTTGAAGTCAGACGATGTGATTCCTTCAGTTTTTTTTCTTTTTGCTCAGGATAGCTTTTGTTATTGTGGGTCTTCTGTTGTTTCATATAAATTTTAGGATAGTTTTTCTATTTCTATGAAGAATGTCATTGGTATTTTAATAGGTATTGCATTGCATCTGTAGATTGCTTTGGGCAGTATGAACATTTTAACAGTATTGATTCTTCCAATTTATTAATGTAGAGTATCTTTCCACTTTTTGTTGTTCAATTTCTTTCATCAGTTCTACATAGTTTTATTATAGAGATCTTTTACTTCTTTGGTTAAGTTAATTTCTATGTATTTAATTTTATTGGTAGCTATTGTAAATGGGATTACTTTTAAAATTTCATTTTCAGGTTATTCACTGGTGACATATAGAAATGTTACTGATTTTAGTATATTGATTTTGTATCCTGCAACTTTACTGAACTTGCTTATCAGTTCTAATAGTTTTTTTGTGTGGAATCCTTAGGTCTTTCTAAATATATGATCACAATTATTAAAACATCTTGACTTCTAATAGCATATTTACTTTTGCCTATTTCAGTATTTTATTTAATACAGTCATTTATTAGATACACTTATGTGTCTGGCTTCTTTTTCTTATTGTTATGTAAGTGCCAATGATTTATATTCCTGCATGTGGCTAGAGATCATTTGTTTTCAGTACCGTATGATATTTTATCATATACATCTACCACAACTGATATATTCATCTTGTTTTGTAGACATTTGCATAGTTTAAAATTTTGGGCTATTACAAAAAATACTGCTATGAACATTCTAATCTGTGGCTTTCAGTAAAAGAAACTACACATTTATGTTTTGTGAATTATTATTATTGTGATGTAGAGGCAAAGTTACAGGGTCCTAAAGTATGTATATTTTCAAATTTACTATATATTCTCAACTATTTATGAAAGTGATTGAAGTGTGTAGTTGGGATATCATTCTGAATCTTATAGAAATGGTAAAAGTTAAAAATACAAATTTTAAGTATCAATATATTGGTATTGATTGTATTTAAATCCATAGAATTCAATGCAATATTAGTCTATGATTATAGACAGAGAAAAGAAAGAGAACAATGATTATCCTACTGCTACTATTGATGCGCGTCATTCTGAGGCAATAAGGACTGAAAAAGAGGAGATGATGAAGTAGGGGCAACATCAGAATATTCAATTTTGGAAGCCAAATGAAGAAATTGTTTCAAGAGGGAAGGAGTGGCTAAATATTTCAAATGGCTCAGACAGAATAAATAAATTGAAGACTTACAATTGACCATTGCATTTGGTAAGACAGAATCATTGTGATTTTGACAAGGATTGTCTTAATGGGGTAGGGACAAAGAAAGTCTAAATGGAATGGAAATTAAGTCGAGAGAGTAGAAGAGAGTGGTCCATTTGAGAATCTTTAAATAAAGAAATAAAAAGAGACCTTATATAAGGACATTTATTTATAGATAGAGATATTTCAGCATGTTTAAATTTGATTTTGAAAAAAGTTTTTATATGGAAGAAATTTTGAACATCCACAAGATAGAGCATAGCTAGAGGAGCAAAGAACTTAAGTAAGCAATAGAGAACACAAAAGGCACCCAGTGCATAAAGGGAGAGGTGGACGTTAGATAAAATCAGAAGTGCTTCATATATTTAAACAGGAATGAAGAAAGTGTGTGGGCACAAGTACAGGTGTGGGGTGAAAATTTGCTGAGAAACAGGTTATTTGGTTGTAGTTGGTTCTATATTTTACATGACATAAGAAGTGAAACCATCAGTCTAGAGAGAGTAAGGGGAAATAACAAAATATTGCGTATTTGAGAGGAAAGAAAAGGTGAGCATAAGAAAGGATCTGAGAGAACACATCATTTTGAAGGAAAGCATTGATGGAAATAAGAGTATCAATGTTTTGAAACCTGAGTTGTTGCCCAAAAGCTTGGGAGAAAAAGGGTTAGGCTGGAGAGAAGGAAATGGAAAAAATGGAGTACCAAGATGACCATGAAAACTATGTGAATCACTTCACCCATCTTGACTTTACAAACTGCAAATAGTTGCACTAGCGAAAAAGTTTTTTCAAACTTTGGGAAATGTATACTATGTGACATTCTCTGAATTGTTTAAGGGAATCGCAGATATTTCTGACATTTTATTTTGGCTCATTGGTTTTCATATATTTGTTAGCCACTCTCATTTCTTTTATTGGTTTATGGGGAAATGCCTACTGAGATCAGACAGCTAAGTGGGATTAACACATGTTAAGTAGGACCATGATATTGGCCTATATAAAATAAGAGGCAAAGAACTGCAACTAATAATTAATGCACTTTCAGTAGAGATCCAGAGTAATCAAGGTGTACCTCAGACACAGCGATCAAAATGCAATGAATTAGGTTGAGAAGAGCTAAGAGAGATAGATTCAGCTATCTTGTCCCAACAGAAAGGTTAAGAGTCAAAGTTTATAAAAAATTAAAGACACTTGAAGAGCAGGGGGATTTGGACTTCAGGGTTATTAGCCTTAGAGTGAAAATGTGAAGATAGGCTTGGAGATTCCCTGTGATATCCTCTAACAGGGGATAAACATGGTAAGAGGTGGAGGACCAGTAGAAAAAAGGATGGCTCCAAGTTAAGGGTTAGTAATGAGAGGTGAAGCCAGGTGGACTTCCTGGGTGGAATAGGGACTTTGAGAAGTTTTCTGTCTTACAAGAGGATTGTAATAATGCACCAATCAGCACTGTGTAGCTAGGATTGTAAAACACACCAATCAACACTCTGTAGCTAGCTAGAGGTTTGTAAATTGGACCAGTCAGCACTCTGTAAAATGGACCAATCAGTGCTCTGTAAAATGTACCAATCAGCACTCTGTAAAATGGAGCAATCGGCAGGACATGGAGGGGACAAATAAGGGAATAAAAGCTGGCCACCTGCAGCCAGCAGCGGCAACCCGCTGGGGTCCCCTTGTACGCTGTAGAAGGTTTGTTCTTTTGTTCTTGCTGCTGCTGCTCACTCTTTGGGTCTGTGCCATCTTTAAGAACTGTAAACTCACCACGAAGGTCTGCAGCTCCATTCTTGAAGTCAATGAGACCACAAACCCACTGGAAGTAACAAATTCTGGACACGGTAAGAGTTATGCAATTATTGGAGCAGAGGTTGTAGATAATGATTTTGGATTGAATAAGACCCACTGATGGACTTGCTTGTGCTGAATAAGGTTTAAAATGATTTAGCATTAAGTACACATGGACACAAAGAAGGGAATAATAGACACCAAGGTCTTCTTGAGAATGGAGGCAGGAAGAGGGTGGGAATTGAAAAACTACCTATTGGATGTTACGCTGCTCACCTGGGTGACAAAATTATCTGTACCAAACTCCTGAGACATGCAACTTACTCATGTAACAAACTTGCACATATACCCCTTGAACCTAAAATAAAAGTTGGGAAAAAAATTGATTTAGTTTGCAACATCTGAGAATTTTGAGATTTTATATTGAAATCTGTATTTCGAGTTTCTTTTAAAAAGTATAAAGGTGTAGGAATAATGCACTTATTTCTGCATAAGAATAACTATCTGGAGTTAAGTAGCTGCTGTCATACCAACGAATAGTGAACTCTCTCCAGTTTTCCATAGTCCCCACCCAACTGGATTCCTTCATATTTAGGATGTGCATGTCTCCTGTCCCTGATTTATGTAAACACACAGAAATAGGGAAGGATTGGCGGATGCTAGGAGGGAAAAAGACACTCTGTTTTAGATCAATGCTTCTAAACTAATAAGTTTGACCAGAGGGTGTGAAACAAGATGACAAGTCACGGTTTCACATTTTCTGTGAAACTAATCATACACATGAAGAAAAGAAACTGAAATTACGACCTTGGGTCAGGGTGTGGACATGAAAGTAATAGCCTGCCCCATTACTGCCTGCTATGCATGCAAGTCTGCTAAACAATCCAGAGGGTAGGAGAGAAGGGTATAGAGAGGCAGGAAGGAGATACACCGACAATGGGTTTGCTGACTCACATGCCATAAAGATGATAGCTGTACAATAATACAACCAATTCATAAAGATATTATGTCAAGAAGAGCAGTTTGCACTGAAGATGAACATCTCCTCTGAGCACAGCTTCATTACTAGAATGCTGTTATCCTCTTTGGCTTAGCAAAGTAATTTCTGCTAGTTCTACCTCAGTCTGCTAAAAGTTGCATAGGCTGTTACCAACAATGAGCATGCAAATGCAAAACTTCATGTGTCTTAGCACAACCTTAATGAACATAAAAGACCTAATAAATGCAATTGTTAACTGTAAGTATATTTAGGAAATCTTTTAAGGGCAATGTCTCCTACTATTGCTCTAGTTTTGAAGTAGCAGTGCAGTGCATTAGCTTATGACTGGAAGCTCTTTTTTGTAACCTATTTATTTAGGAAATGTTATAAATATGATACAGAATAATTTCTACCAAACGGCTCCATGACATATTGGTGGTTGTTGGCTTCACTAGACCAATGACCCTGAGCTCTCCTAATTTGTGTTGCTATGTGAATTAGGCCATTTAGTCTCTGATGTCTCATTTTTCTTATCTACAAATGAGTGTTAATATTTCCTCTGGTTTAGCAAATAAAGTTGCCACTAAATTCAAGACTATAATAATGTACATAAAAGCTATTTAAATACCATAAAATACTCCATAAATGAGATGGATAATTTGTGCTTGAATTTTGGTATTACAAATAAATGATTAGCTGTGTTTAAAAAATGGAAAATATATTCTAAATATATCTTTTACTTAAAGATATGATTATATGCAAAAATTATACATATCTTATATGTATAGTTGGATGATGAATCAAAAAAAATTATGCAGTCTTTAACCAACACTTCAATCAAGGTATAGAGCATGTCTATCATGTTAGAATATTTGCTATGACTCAGAAATTTCACTTTCACTTATATACCCAAGAAAAATTAAGCTTCTATTCACAAAAAGAACCATAAAAGAATTTCAAGCAAGCTTTTTTCATAATAGCCAAGAATTAGAAGCAATCAAATGTTCAACAATAGGAGAATGTACCAAAAAAATCATGGCACATTCATATAATAAAATATTGACATCAATACATACAACAACATAAATGAATCCCTTAAACATTGAAAGAAGTCAAACTCAAAGAAATGATTCCATGTAAGTCTGAGGTTCTAAAAATCAAATGATGATACACAACCTTCTATGATAATGAGATTAATCCATAGAAATAAATGTTTTGACTCACAGAAAGGGGATGATATCTGAGCATATCTAATTCTACTTATTTTCTCCTCTAAACGCAAACATCTTGTCTTTTCTAATTCTTGTTAAATTTTGTGATCTTGAGTGTATTTTTCTAAAGAACACTATGAAAATGTCTGAGATTATAAGAGATGAGAAAAATTGTATGTTAAATATTAAATGTTTCTTGAAAGAAAACACAAATAATCCCTAGACAAAATGAATAATTCAACTCAGACCCTCCTATCTTCTTGAAGTGTAAACAATACGCAATAAAATCTATTATTTAGTGGCTGCTACATGAATTTTGAATAAAAATAATTTTATAATGATCTTTAGTATGCAACATTCATCATAAATATACCAACAAGGATCTCTTAGGACTGGCATTTCTATATATGCCTTTCCATTATAACATGGCACATAGTTTGTCAGAATTTACTTGACACGCTGGGAGTTCTTGATAATTTTCATGGAATATGATGTAATGGTCTATTTGGACAAAATTATCACTGCTTATTGTTTATTTGATAGATTATAGACTCCTGTGTATCTTTGATGTTCCATTTTATGATGGCAGTTCCTAAAGAGTCTCTTAACAAAGATGCAAATTCTGATAGGACATTATTGAAAGTGTTTTGAGAGAAGTAAAAGGTGACTGTGCTAGCTTCACATTAAAAAGTCACAGGTGCGGTTGCCTTGGTGCAACTTTGTGGATGGTTTAAGAAGTTACTGACGTTGTGTGCCTCACATACAAACACGTTTTGCCTGAGTGACTGAGCTCTGTCTTGTCAAATGAAGATTCTAGAATCTCCCTCCTTACAGGTATGCCAAGGCTTATTGACAGTCCTCTTTTTGAGGAAACTGGTGGCATTGTGCTTCTCATTGTAGTGCTGCTTCTCAAGTCATAATCTGCATCGTTCTCTGTTCCCTGTGCTTTTTATTTTTTATTTGTATTATGTTTTTGTTTTTTCCTTGTAAAGCTTAGCAGAAGTAAAAGTAAATGCTGATGATTGTAGCTGATATAACCACTTTTATTTTACCCTTGGAGACTTCAAAAATAAGAGAAATCTTATACAGATATAAAAGGATTGCTCTGCTATAGCACTTGAACACCCTCAAAATGTTTTTTTCTAAAGGGCAAGCATCTCTAATTATCTTTAACTATGAAGAGTTGGTTCACTGAGGAACTATTTTTACATAGACCCTTTCTAAAAAGCCCTTTTCTGGAATCTGTCCTTAAAATACCTTCAGTCATTTTAGACATGTTTATGTGACTCTCCTCCAGAGCCAAGCTTTCTTTAGAGTGAGCATAAATCTGATTGCAAACATATACCTTCAAACAAATGAAGGTAGCATATTTCTTCTCCATTTGTCTTCAATTCCTTAGTACTCTTCCTGTAAAGACCCAGTATTTTGAGGCCAATAGCACATGAAGAAAATATCTTCAGGATTGAACCTCTTCCTTTATTTTGAAATCTCTCCTGATACTTTAGTGATCACTTAGAGGTTCATTATCTCACAAATTTTAAAAATCTTGATATTGATAATTGTGTATTGATTTTATCTCATTCAAAAGACTTTCTGATAGCATCTCATAGTGCACCAAATTGAGTGCCTGAAGCATTTATATTTTAGATATATTTATGTGTGAATTAAACATGTGTTGACATAATATCCTGTGGGTTGTATTTATTCCTGTCCTGTGTATTTATAGGTTTTGCATCACTGTCATAAACTTTTTTGCATGAATTTATCCAATAATTTGTACTCCTACGAGTATGAGTTGGTATCGCATTTATTTATTCTGTCTAATCAAGTCCTCCTAGAATTTTGTATTATCACATCACAGCACACTTAAGCAACAATATTAGCACACTGGGAGTAAGCACATAAGGCTTCTTGCAGTAAAAGATCTGGGGGCTTCTGACACTTCAAGCTCTGGGGTATCAAGGATCAGTATCTTGTGCCAGGCACTATCCTGCAGGCTGGAATTATAGCAATGAACTACACAGGCAAAGGTCTTGTCTTTATGGTGTTTATATTATAGAAATGAGCAATATAAAGTGAAAAGATGTAATATATCTGTAGAGTATAACTAGGGAAAAGAAATAAAGAATGATGAGACAATGAGATAAGTGAGTGCTATTTTAGCTAGGGTCATATGAGATGTTTCCCTGAGAAGATGGCTTTTGAAAAGATCAAGAACTAAGTGTGGGAATGGGCTTTGGAGATATGTACTCAAGAGAAGAACATTTCAATCAGAGCGAATAGTAAGTTTAAAAGTGAGAGCGTCATATGGTACATCTAGTTCTAGATCCTTGAGGAATTGCCATACTGTTTTCCATAATGGTTGAACTAGTTTACAATCCCACCAACAGTGTAAAAGTGTTCCTATTTCTCCACATCCTCTCCAGCACCTGTTGTTTCCTGATTTTTTTAATGATTGCCATTCTAACTGGTGTGAGATGGTATCTCATTGTGGTTTTGATTTGCATTTCTCTGATGGCGAGTGATGATGAGCATTTTTTCATGTGTCTGTTGGCTGTATGAATGTCTTCTTTTGAGAAATGTCTGTTCATATCCTTTCCCCACTTTTTGATGGGGTTGTTTGTTTTTTTCTTGTATATTTGTTTGAGTTCTTTGTAGATTCTGGAAATCAGCCCTTTGTCAGAGGAGTAGATTGCAAAAATTTTCTCCCATTCTGTAGGTTGCCTGTTCACTCTGATGGTAGTTTCTTTTGCTGTGCAGAAGCTCTTTAGTTTAATGAGATCCCATTTGTCAATTTTGGCTTTTGCTGCCGTTGCTTTTGGTGTTTTAGACATGAAGTCCTTGCCCATGCCTATGTCCTGAATGGTACCAGCCATCCCACTACTGGGTATATACCGAAAGGATTATAAATTATTCTACTACAAAGACACATGCACACGTATGTTTATTGCGGCACTATTCACAATAGCAAAGACTTGGAATCAACCCAAATGTCCATCAGTGACAGACTGGATTAAGAAAATGTGGCACATATACACCATGGAATACTATGCAGCCATAAAAAAGGATGAGTTTGCGTCCTTTGTAGGGACATGGATGCAGCTGGAAACCATCATTCTTAGCAAACTATCACAGGAAGAGAAAACCAAACACCGCATGTTCTCACTCATAGGTGGGAACTGAACAATGAGTTCACTTGGACTCGGGAAGGGGAACATCACACACTGGGGCCTATCATGGGGAGGGGGCAGGGATTGCACTGGGGAGTTATACCTGATATAAATGATGAATTGATGGGTGCTGACGAGTTGATGGGTGCAGCACACCAACATGGCACAGACATACATATGTAACAAACCTGCACATTATGCATATGTACCCTAGAACTTAAAGTATAAAAAAATAAAAATAAAAAAAATAATAAAATAAAAGTGAGAGCGAACAAGAACATTTGAGAAATGGAGAGAAGACTAGGGTGACTGAAGTGAAATGTTTGAGGTGAGAGAGAGAAGAGTTGGGCTTAGAGAGAGAGGCATGATAAAGACCATGTGGCACTTCCAAACCATGGTGAGAAGTTAAGCTGTTTTAAAAAATGAGGTGGGAAATTATTATAGGGTTTTGAACAGAGGAATTATATCATTTGACTTACATTTTAAAAGAATTACTTTGGTTTCTATGGAGAGAATTGAAGAGAGGGAGAAAAATGGAAAACATGGAAGACTGTTTAGAAAGTTCAAACAGGAGATCATGATGACATGGTCTAGGGAAGCTCGGGTTTGGGTCGTAGAGGTGGTAAGATATTGTCAGACTTGATATATTTTGGAGACTGAACCAATGGGATTTGATGATGGATAGTTTATTTATGAGAAAAGAAATGTTTGTGGAAGTTAAATAACTGGAAGCAAATAAGTGAAAATTACCTAATTAATAATGCTGATAATATTCTATAATAGTTCTTTGGGTAGGGATTTCATGGTGCTCATTTAAAAATTATGATCCAAAACTGATGTAGATATTATGTGTCTTCTTTATATGTGTAAAATACACATTGAACTTAGTATTTTAAAAGTTGAGTATCTGGCCTAAAATTTTCAAGCTAGTATTTAGCATTTGCAAGATGTAGAAGAGTAGAAAGCAGATATGGAACACGAATGGAAGTCTAGTACATCTCACCCCTGTTCCTTTCGGTATCTGTTCATCCTTGATTCACACATCAATTACCATATCATTATGGAGTGATGTCAATTTATTTATTTATTTGTTTTTTATTTTTTGTTATACTTTAAGTTCTAGGGTACATGTGCACAACATGCAGGTTTGTTACATATGTATACATGTGCCATGTTGGTGTACTGCACCCATTAACTCGTCATTTACATTAGGTATATCTCCTAATGCTATCCCTCCCACCTCCACCCACCCCACAACAGGCCCCGGTGTGTGATGTCTCCTTTCCTATGTCCAGGTGATCTCATTATTCAATTCCCACCTATAAGTGAGAACATGCGGTGTTTGGTTTTCTGTACTTGCAATAGTTTGCTGAGAATAATGGTTTCCAGCTGCATCCATGTCCCTACAAAGGACATGAACTCATCCTTTTTTATGCATGCATAATATTCTATGGTGTATATGTGTCACATTTTCTTAATCCAGTCTGTCATTGATGGACATTTGTGTTGATTCCAAGTCTTTGCTATTGTGAATAGTGCTGCAATAAACATACGTGTGCATGTGTCTTTATAGCAGTATGATTTATAATCCTTTGGATATATACCCAGTAATGGGATGGCTGGGTCAAATGGTATTTCTAGTTCTAGATCCTTGAGGAATTGCCACACTGTCTTCCACAATGGTTGAACTAGTTTACAGTCCCACCAATAGTGTAAAAGTGTTCCTATTTCTCCACATCCTCTCCAGCACCTGTTATTTCCTGACTTTTTAATGATTGTCTTTCTAACTGGTGTGAGATGGTATCTCATTGTGGTTTTGATTTGCATTTCTCTGAGGGCCAGTGATGATGAGCATTTTCTCATGTGTCTGTTGGCTGCATAAATGTCTTCTTTTGAGAAGTGTCTGTTCATTTCCTTTGCCCACTTTTTGATGGGGTTGTTGGTTTTATTCTTGTATATTTGTTTGAGTTCTTTGTAGATTCTGGATATTAGCCCTTTGTCAGATTGCCAAAATTTTCTCCCATTCTGTAGGTTGCCTATTCACCCTGATGGTAGTTTCTTTTGCTGTGCAGAAGCTCTGTACTTTAATTGGATCCCATTTGTCAATTTTGGCTTTTGTTGCCATTGCTTTTGGTGTTTTAGACATGAAGTCCTTGCCTATGCCTATGTCCTGAATGGTATTACCTAGGTTTTCTTCTAGGGTTTTTATGGTTTTAGGTCTAACATTTAAGTCTCTAATCTGTCTTGAATTAATTTTTTTGTATAAGGAATAAGGAAGGGATCCAGTTTCAGTTTTCTACTTATGGCTAGCCAGTTTTCCCAGCACCATTTATTAAATAGGGTATCATTTCCTGGTTTCTTGTTTGTCAAAGATCAGATAGTTGTAGATGTGTGGTATTATTTCTGAGGGCTCTGTTCTTTTCCATTGGTCTGTATCTCTGTTTTGATACCAGTACCATGCTGTTTTGGTTACTGTCACCTTGTAGTATAGTTTGAAGTCAGGTAGCGTGATGCCTCCAGTTTTGTTCTTTTGGCTTAGGATTGTCTTGGTGATGTGGGCTCTTTTTTGGTTCCATATGAACTTTAAAGTAGTTTTTTACCAATTCTGTGAAGAAAGTCATTGGTAGCTTAATGGGGATGGCATTGAATCTATAAATAACCTTGGGCACTATGGCCATTTTCATGATATTGATTCTTCCTATCCATGAGCATGGAATGTTCTTCCATTTGTTTGTGTCCTCTTTTGTTTCACTGCGCAGTGGTTTGTAGTTCTCCTTGAAGAGGTCCTTCACATCCCTTGTAAGTTCGATTCCTAGGTATTTTATTCTCTTTGAAGCAATTGTGAATCAGAGTTCACTCATGATTTTGCTGTCTGTTTGTCTGTTATTGGTGTATAAGAATGCTTGTGATTTTTGCACATTGATTTTGTATCCTGAGACTTTGCTGAAGTTGCTTATCAGCTTAAGGAGATTTTGGGCTGAGACGATGGGTTTTCTAAATACACAATCATGTCATCTGCAAACAGGGACAATTTGACTTCTTCTTTTCCTAATTGAATACCCTTTATTTCTTTCTCTTGCCTGAATGCCCTAGCCAGAACTTCCAACACTATGTTGAATAGGAGTGGTGAGAGAGGGCATCTCAGTCTTATGCCAGTTTTTAAGGGGAATGCTTCCAGTTTTTGCCCATTCAGTATGATATCGGCTGTGGGTCTGTCATAAATAGCTGTTATTATTTTGAGATATGTTCCATCAATACCAAATTTATTGAGAGTTTTTAGCATGAAGGACTGTTGAATTTTGTCAAAGGCCTTTTCTGCATCTATTGAGATAATCATGTGGTTCTTGTCTTTGGTTCTGTTTATATGCTGGATTATGTTTATTGATTTGCGTATGTTGAACCAGCCTTGCATCCCAGGATGAAGCCCACTTAATCATAGTGGATAAGCTTTTTGATGTGCTGCTGGATTCGGTTCGCCAGTCTTTTACTGAGGATTTTGCATCGATGTTCATCAGGGATATTCGTCTAAAATTCCCTTTTTTTGTTGTGTCTCTGCCAGGCTTTGGTATCAGGATGATGTTGGCCTTATAAAATGAGTTAGGGAGGATTCCCTCTTTATCTATTGATTGTAATAGTTTCAGAAGGAATGGTACCAGCTCCTCCTTGTACCTCTGGTAGAATTTGGCTGTGAATCCGTATGGTCCTGGACTTTTTTTGGTTGGTAGGCTATTAATTATTGCCTCAATTTCAGAGCCTGCTATGGTCTATTCAGGGATTCAACTTCTTCCTGGTTTAGTCTTGGGAGAGTGTATGTGTCCAGGAATTTGTCCATTTCTTCTAGGTTTTTTAGTTTATTTCTCTGATGGTAGTTTGTATTTCTGTGGGGTCAGTGGTGATATCCCCTTTATCATTTTTTATTGCATCTATTTGATTCTTCTCTCTTTTCTTCTATATTAGTCTTGCTAGCGGTCTATCGATTTTGTTGATCTTATCAAAAAACCAGCTCCTGGATTCATTGATTTTTTGAAGGGTTTTTTGTGTCTCTATCTCCTTCAGTTCTGCTCTGATCTTAGTTATTTCTTGCCTTCTGCTAGCTTTTGAATGTGTTTGCTCTTGCTTCTCTAGTTCTTCTAATTGTGATGTTAGGGTGTCAATTTTAGATCTTTCCTGCTTTCTCTTGTGGACATTTAGTGCTATAAATTTCCCTCTACACACTGCTTTAAATGTGTCCCAGAGATTCTGGTATGTTATATCTTTGTTCTCATTGGTTTCAAAGAACATCTTTATTTTTGCCTTTATTTCATTATGTACCCAGTAGTCATTCAGGAGCAGATTGTTCAGTTTCCATGTAGCTGAGTGGTTTTGAGTTTCTTAGTCCTGAGTTTTAGTTTGATTGCACTGTGGTCTGAGAGACAGTTTGTTATAATTTTTGTTCTTTTACATTTGCTAAGGAGTGCTTTACTTCCAACTATGTGGTCAATTTTGGAATAAGTGCGATATGGTGCTGAGAAGAATGTATATTCTGTTGGTTTGGGGTGGAGAGTTCTGTAGATGTCTGTTAGGTCTGCTTGGTGCAGAGTTGAGTTCAATTCCTGGATATCCTTGTTAACTTTCTGTCTCATTGATCTATCTAATGTTGACAGTGGGGTGTTGAAGTCTCCCATTATTATTGTGTGGGAGTCTAAGTCTCTTTGTAAGTCTCTAAGGACTTGCTTTATGAATCTGGGTGCTCCTGTGTTGGGTGCATATATATTTAGGATAGTTAGCTCTTCTTGTTGAGTTGATCCCTTTACCGTTATGTAATGGCCTTCTTTGTCTCTTTTGATCTTTGATGGTTTAAAGTCTGTTTTATCAGAGACTAGGATTGCAACCCCTGCCTTTTTGTGTTTTCCATTTGCTTGGTAGGTCTTCCTCCATCCCTTTATTTTGAGCCTATGTGTGTCTCTGCATGTGAGATGGGTCTCCTGAATACAGCAAAGTGATGGGTCTTGACTCTTTATCCAATTTGCCAGTCTATGTCTTTTAATTGGACCATTTAGTCCATTTACATTTAAGGTTAATATCGTTATGTGTGAACTTGATCCTGTCATTATGATGATAGCTGGTTATTTTGCTCATTAGTTGATGCAGTTTCTTCCTAGCATCGATGGTCTTTACATTTTGGCATGTTTTTGCAATGGCTGGTACCTGTTGTTCCTTTCCATGTTTAGTGCTTCCTTCAGGAGCTCTTGTAGGGCAGGCCTGCTGGTGACACAATCTCTCAGCATTTGCTTGTCTGTAAAGGATTTTATTTCTCCTTCACTTATGAAACTTAGTTTGGCTGGAAATGAAATTCTGGGTTTAAAATTCTTTTCTTTAAGAATGTTGAATATTGTCCCCCACTCTCTTCTGGCTTGTAGAGTTTCTGCCGAGAGATCTGCTGTCAGTCTGATGGGCTTCCCTTTGTGGGCAACCCAACCTTTCTCTCTGGCTGCCCTTAAGATTTTTTCCTTCATTTCAACTTTGGTGAATCTGACAATTATGTGTCTTGGAGTTGCTCTTCTGGAGGAGTATCTTTGTGGCATTCTCTGTATTTCCTGAATTTGAATGTTGACCTGCCTTGCTAGGTTGGGGAAGTTCTCCTGGATAATATCCTGAAGAGTGTTTTCCAACTTGGTTCCATTCTCCCTGTCACTTTCAGGTACACCAATCAGATGTAGATTTAGTCTTTTCATATAATCCCATATTTCTTGGAGGCTTTGTTCATTTCTTTTTACTCCTTTTTCTCTAAACTCTTTTCAGTTTGTTTCATTCATTTGATCTTCAATCGCCGATACTCTTTCTTTCAGTTGATCGAGTCAGTTACTGAAGCTTGTGCATTTGTCACGTAGCTCTCGTGTCATGGTTTTCAGCTCTATCAGGTCGTTAATGGACTTCTCTGCATTGGTTATTCTAGTTATCCATTTGTCAAATCTTTTTTCAAGGTTTGTAGTTTCTTTGCACTGGGTTTGCAGTTCTTCTTTTAGCTCAGAAGTTTGATCAACTGAAGTTGTCTTCTCTCAACTCATCAGTCATTCTCCATCCAGCTTTGTTCCATTGCTGGCGAGGGGCTGCGTTCCTTTGGAGGAGGAGAGGCACTCTGATTTTTTGAATTTTCAGCTTTTCTGCATGCTTTTTCCCCATCTTTGTGGTTTTATCTACCTTTGGTCTTTGATGGTGGTGATGTACAGATGGAGTTTTGGTGTGGATGTCCTTTCTGTTTGTTAGTTTTCCTTCTAACAGTCAGGACCCTCAGCTGCAGGTCTGTTGGAGTTTGCTTGAGGTCCACTCTAGACCCTGTTTGCCTGGGTATCCACAGCGGAGACTTCAGAATAGAGAATATTGCTGAATGGCAAGTGTTGCTGTCTGATTGTTCCTCTGGAAGCTTCGTCTCAGAGGTGTACCCGGCCATGTGAGGTGTGGGGTGTCAGTCTGCCCCTAGTGGGGGTGTCTCCTAGTTAGGTTACTTGGGGATCAGGGACCCACTTGAGCAGGCTGTGTGTCCATTCTCAGATTGCAACCTCTGTGCTGGGAGAACCACTACTCTCTTCAAAGCTGTCAGACAGGGACATTTACATCTGCAGAGGTTTCTGCTGCTTTTTGTTTAGCTATGCCCCATCTGCAGAGGTGGAGTCTACAGAGGCAGGCAGGCCTCCTTGAGCTGCAGTGGGCTCCAGCCAGTTTGAGCTTCCCAGCTACTTTGTTTACCTACTTAAGCCTCAGCAATGGCAGGCACCCCTCTCCCAGCCTCACTGTTGCCTTGCAGTTAGATCTCAGACTGCTGTGCTAGCAATGAGGGAGGCCTCCAAGCCAGGTGCGGGATATAATCTTCCGATGTACCATTTGCTAAGATCCTTGGTAAAGTGCAGTATTAGGGTGGGAGTGACCTGATTTTCCAAGTGTTGTGTGTCACGGTTTCCCTTGGCTAGGAAAAGGAATTCCCTTCTCCCTCACACTTTCCAGGTGAGGCGATGATGCCTTGACCTTCTTTGGCTGTCGCTCGTTGGGCTGCACCCACTGTCTTGCACTGACTGTCCAACATGCCCCAGTGAGATGAACCCAGTACCTCAGTTGGAAATGCAGAAATCACCCGTCTTCTGTGTTGCTCATGCTGGGAGCTGGAGGCTGGAGCTGTTCCTATTTGGCCATCTTGGCGCCTAATCGGAGTGATGTCAATTTAATTGTATATCCATTTAAAATAAAAAATGTTAGCTGCCATGTTTATGTAGTGGGAAAAAATGAAGGAATATAAAACAATAAATTAACATAAATTGTAACTGCCCTATTTGCTGGCAATGTAAATTTTACCCAAATAAATCAATGGAATCATACCTGTATTCTATTCACAGTCATTCAGTTTTGTCCATGACATCTGCCAACATATCAAGTGAATGGCATTTCTTACCTGTTGGGTGACATAGCATTTCATTCCTGCAAGATCTAAGTACTTGGTGGTCTTGTCTTTGTTAGGTTGTTGCAGTTCCCCATTAAGACTATTGGGCAAAAAAATACTGTAAATTCCCTGGATCCAAATGGTGTTCCTTGTGTCTGTTACGTAGCATCAATACAATCGTCCCTGGTAATCATGATCAATCATCCTGACCAGAATATCTCCGTCTCTGAATGTTGGTTTACCATTATATATAAAAATAAAATCATCAAGAAATGGTAGTAGTATTCAAATCACTTGAACCATGATAATGTTTGGTATAAAACATTCCTCTCTCGGACTTCAGGATGGCTAAACCCATTGAGCTCAAGGTCATAAGGAAAGGAATTGTAGATTTTGCAACTGAGATAGTAGGAATAATAGAGAGAAAAGGCAATCCTACTTTCTTCTTTTGGGACTTGAGATCACATAGAGAAAATGGAACCATATTTTGGTTTTCACTCTAAGTATACTATATCCTTCTTAAAACAGTATCGAAATTCACAGAATTGTCAGTCAGCTGGTGCCATGGGTGAGCCTTCAGCAGTACATTCCCGTGTTCTGTCAAACTAAAGATTCTGAACAATAGGATATGCTAATGAATTAAGACAAATAAATTCTGTGGGCAGGAGCTCATTGCTTTTTTCTTTTCCTTCAAATCTATACTTTTGCTAATATACCTGTAGCCAAAGATGTCAAAGCAGTTTTCACTCAATCTTTGTTTATAAAACTTCTAAAATTAAGTGTGCTGTGCTATTTGTTCCGAGTAGTGTTTTGTTTTTACTACTTAAATTAATATGCACATGGCCTGTGGGATTATTAATGACATGTAACAACAGCAGATTTGTTTTAAGTCTGTCTCTTTACAACTTAAATAATTTGGCCCAAGTACATTAGCACAAAAGCCCTAAAGCAGGGAGCTTTAGGTCAATTGGTTTAAAATCCTTACTTATTAGCTAACTAAAGGATTTTTTTCTTTCTTTCGAGCAAAAAGATTAAGGAGGAAAATTGGATCATACATCTAATTCAGCATAGGGATTGCATCTGCAAAGTATTCAGGACCAAACTAAGCTTCAAAGGATCTTAGAAGCTGAGTTTCTCTTTCCTTTGCTTTTCTGTCCTGGAGTCTGAGGAGATCTTAGTGTTAGTAATGCAGGTTTTGGCTGCAAAGACAATTATGAGAGCCCCTCCTTTTACTTTTGGGATGATAGAAATTACATTTCTTACATTTTTCTTGCACTTTCTGTCCCTTTGCTGATAATGAGCATAAAAAGTGAGAGCACGAAAAACAAGGATATTTTCCCAAAATGAGTTGCAGGGTCTTACCACAGGCATCAAATATGTAGAGAAATGGTAGTGAAAAGCTTAAGAAACTAACCAACACCAAGACAGAGTGGTATATGAATTGGAAGTAGTCCTGTCACAAAAACTTAACATCAGAACGTGCTGAGATGAAGAACCATAAGTGTTACTTAGATCTCTGTGTTTTATATGTGTCACAAGGTCAGAAATAAAAACATATTTGAAGATCTTTTCTTCTAAGGTTGCAGATAAATTACAGGATACTAGTTAAATTTTAATTTCAAATAAATCACAAATATATATTTAGTATAAACATGTCCAAATTATATTGGGACATGTTTATTATATTATTTGGGATGCTCATACTAAATAATATATTTGTTGTTAATCTGAAATTCATATTAACTTAGTCTCCTGTATTTTTGTTTGCAAAACCTGGCAATCCTATGTTTCTTTTCTCTAAATTCTCCTAGGAAAATTATTTTTATAATCTAACAAGTGCTTGAGATTTTAATACTCTGATTAGAGTATTGGGTAAGAAGAGGATACATTTATTTAGAATAGAAAGAATGTGAGGATTCTCATGGGAGGACAAAACAGGTCTGGGGAGTTGCAGCTGGGGTAAGAAACGAGGAGTGGGTACAGGTAGATTCTAATAATGGGTTGAAGTTTCAGAAGACATAGAAGAGAGTTTGGGAAATAGGTGTCATATTATGAGAGGGATTTAGAATAGAATTGGGCAAAGATGTTTTTTAGAAAGTCTTGCTCCTTGTTGTAAAACATAATTCCTCTTTTGGTGTCTCATGAATCGATTTCAAGAAAGATATTACTCTTCTAGTTTTTCTGGGATGTGTGTGTGTTTATTAAGTGTTAGATTTACTTTTTTAAAGTTTTGACATCTAGCTAGAATTGGCTAATTGATGGCCCAATTTAGATAACATCAAGTACAATGCACATTGATCATTTTCAGAGCATGGGGATGGTCTTGTCAAAGACCCAAAATGCTACCAATAATATTGTAAAACAGTAATTTAGTAGAAGGGTTTGGAGTGGTTTGTGTAGAAAAAAAAAAATCTCATTCTAAATAGTAGCCATAAAACAGACAACTGTAAACTTCTAAATTTAGGAAGTCATTTCAGTGAAAGATCCTTGTTGGGGGTGTGTTATTTCTAGTTCTTACAGACTCACTTGTCAGTTCAATAGTTCTGCTTCAGGGATTCCCATTAAGTTCTTGAGTTACAGGCCCATGTCTGACTGCCCCTAATTATAACTGCAAAATGAGCTGTAACTAAAAATGTCATTTAGTTCCCCATTAGCATTTATATCATTGCACTACAGTTTTGAATTTCTGCCTTTGTGAGGACACTTGAAATTTCAAAGCAGATTGTAAACTAAGAAATGACCAATAGTAGGGCCATTTTTCAGGCTAACAGTGTAAGTCAACTGGTTTTTGAGGGCTTGACAAAAGTGGGATTTAGGAACACTAAAAATACATTGAGGCCGAGTTTAAAGAGAGGAAAAAGTACCAATAACAATACAATAGGCCGGGCGCGGTGGCTCACGCCTGTAATCCCAGCACTTTGGGAGGGCAAGGCAGGTGGATCACGAGGTCAGAAGATCGAGACCACCCTGCTCAAAAGGGTGAAACCTCATGTCTACTAAAAAAAGAAAAAAAAAAAAAAAAAAGCCAGGCCTGGTGGCACATGCGTGTAATCCTAGCTACTCGGGAGGCTGAGGCAGGAGAATTGCTTGAACCCGGGAGGTGGAGCTTGCAGTGAGCCAAAATTGTGCCACTGCACTCCAGCCTGGGCAACAGAGTGAAACTCCATCTCAAATAATAATAATAATAATAATAATAATAATAATAATAATAATAAACATTCAAGCACCCACCATTCAAAACTTTTAAAAATGTTAACATTTCTGCTTAGATATATTTTCTGTTAAAAGTATAAAGTAGATAAAGGTATAATATTGAGTCTCTTTAGTTGCTACCTCTCCAAGGGCTACCACCATCAAGATTTTGGTGTATAGCCTTGAAACCTATGTTTGCTTCTACCTGTAGGTCATAAATCGGACAAGCATAGGTTGTAGAATTTAATGATGGAACAATCCCATGTGTCTCCCTTTCCTTTTAGCAGATGATCTGGATATTTATGCTTTTCAAGTAGTAGACAGAAATTTGGGTAGTCTGTGGCATTTCTGGCAGCCCTTGGTTAAAAGAGAGTTACATGGTTATTTAATGCACTATTTTCTTAATTTGGTAATTAAATTTTCCAGTCTTGTAGAATCACTACAGTCCTACATATTAGTTAAAACTCCATACCTGATTTAATGTTGAAACTTCTCCCCATTCCTAGCCTGGTTCAGGAGCATAAGGAAAGTTTGAGGTTGGAAAAGCAGAGATGTGGTTTTTCTTCTCTCTGCCTTGAGTTTCTACAGTGCTTTCCTTGGCTTCTTAACCTTGATTCTGTGTCCTGCAGGGTAGAAGGAAGTTGAGTAGGGAGGAGGTATAAGGAGACAGGCAAAGTTCTGACTTAACAGATAAAGGTCTGTATCAGTCAATGTCCTAGCAGGGAACATGTGCAAATGGAGTGATGGCCAAGAGTGTAGTGAAAGGAGTGTTTTCTAAGGGAAAGTGAAACATCCCCAGTGAAGGTGTAAAGCCACTACCATCCCTGAGATCACACCCAACAGCTTTGGCCTTAAGTGGAGAAATACAGGCACTGCCAATCTGCAGCCCAGCTGTGAGAATGCCAGGGGGATAAATAAACCAGGATCTTTTACTCTACCCTCCAAGATCTTCCACTGCCTAAAACCAGCCAGCATCTAAAGGTTTGATGCAATCCATACAGGTAAGCCTTCAGGAGTATAGAGAGGGGCAGGCTTTTGCAGCTAAATCTTTCTCTTTTGGGTACATTGATGGGTCTTCAAGTAGATTGCTGTTTCTCTCCCCTACCCCTGCTTAACTTGTAGGGTACTCCCATCTGCATTTCCCAGATTAGGGAAAATGTATCCTGAATGCAGTTTTTTGCTGTCCCTGTATTAAGCTTCCCAGTTCTAACTATGTCTATTCCTCCAGTGATGCTCTTTCTTCCACCTCACCTACATCTGGCCCAAGGAAATCACTGATACATGCTTGGCCCTAAAACATAATGAGAGTATATCAAAATGGTGTAGCACATTGCCTTCAACCTACTTTCAGATCAGGAGGTCCACTCATCTCCATCCTTTTATGATTATCCTAATTAAATTCAGAAATGGATCCCAGACTTTTGGGACATGTAGTAGGTTTTCTGAATGAAATACTTAACTAAGTACAGAGGGAATCAATTTATCACATACTGTTCTGTTTTTGCCTTATGGTTTCTGTTCCATTTTTATTATCTTTGAATATTTAAATCATTCCTAGTCTAAATGTCACTTTTAGAATAATCTTGTAATTCTCGTTTGGAATTATCTTGTATTTCACAAGTGGCAGTTTGTGATTTTTGATAACGTCACTGACATATTTTTTATGGGAGTGCCCAAGTTATAGAAGTGACTTTACAGATATGACTTAACATTTTGCCTCTGTTAGGACTCATATGTTTTATTGATTATAGACTATTTTTATGTTTAGTCCTTGTCTTGAGATCCATTGTCCTAAGAACTGTGTGTTTTGGCCCTCACATGGGTGTAGCATAGGAGCCAGGTTCAATAGCCTTTTTTATTTCTACCCATGGCTCCAGAAAAGTGGCAGTTTCCTTGTTGCTTTTATGAGTTAGTGGGTAGACTTTTGTATAGAATAATTTTCAGATATCCTGGCTTTGTGAACAGTAGGCCCTTAGCTTGAACACCTCTTGCATACAGGGGATAAAACTATAAGTCCTGGATGTTGTCTTCTGAAACATTAGTAAACCACTTTGAGTTATTGGATGTTTTATTCTTGGTTTCAAGCTGTAATATTTATAATATTTTGTCATTTTTTAAATCTGGCGTTCCTGTATATTTAGATTATATGTGTCAGAAGTGACATATCTGCTTACTCTGCTTTATTAACTCAACGTAAGTAATTTTAGTTTAAAAGGGATTTTTTTTGGTAACAAATTGGGCACTTTCATTTCTGTGTAATTTTGCTCTTATTTCAGTAATGCAGTATAGGCCACATAACATAATTTCTACCAGTTTAATCCATTAAATAAGGGCTCAAAAATTTAGAAAAATACTACAAATGCATTTCTAGGATGAAAATTTTTATTTGTGTGTTAGTATGAAAGTAATCAATCACAAAATGTCATATTTCTAGATATATTCTAGAAGTACAATTACATTCTACTGTAAATGGTGATTGGAAATTTTTTCTATTATACATAATAAAAATTAAAAATAAGGAAAGGCATTCCAGTTTGCATTTGGTTTTAATATTAAGAATAATAACTTAGTTCTCACAATAAATTGTTAGATACAATGAAATATTCATGTACAATATTTATGGTCTTTTAATTTTTACTTATTTGATTATGTAATTTCAAACACACGAGGTGTTATTCTTAAAAATGGATAAGCAGAAAAGTCTCCCAGAAATTTAAAAAGGAAAAGAACAAAATATGATACACTGGAAAACTACTTGTGAATTCCCATCTAATATTTTGAAGTTCAAGTTACAGCCATGTACCACATAATGACATTTTGGTCAATGATAGACGATGTATATGATGGTGGTTCCATAAGATTTTAATACCGTATTTTTACTGTAACCTTTCTATGTTTAATACACAAATACTATTGTGTTACAATTGCCTATAGTATTCCGTATAGTAACATGCTGTACAGGTTTGTAGCCTAGGAACTATAGACTATGGTACATAGTCTAGGTGTGTAGTAGGCTATACCATCTAAGTATATGTAAGTAGATTCTATGATGTTTGCACAATGACAAAATCGCCTAATGAAGCATTTCCCAGAACATATCCCTGTCGTTATATGACACATAGCTATTATCACTAGGTTTGAGAAGATAAATGGACAAACAGGAATTCTATTGGAACTATAGAAATACAAATGAGTAGAAAATTTATTCATTAATATTATAAGTCCTATTACTGATTTTAAATGCTTCTTTTTATAACACTAACATTAATGCAGAATGAAGACTGGGTTGCTACACATTAGACCTGAAAATGGAATATTACACTAATTCTGGTCTGAAGCCTGTGGGTAAGATCTCTTAAGTCATTATGTAGAAATAAACCAGATAGTCATGGTGTTGAACGTAAGGATTTACATCATTTTCCCATCCATGTCTTGATTAACAACTCAGTTTTGGAGAGAGCTTAATAAAATATTAATGGGAATTAGGTTGTTATAGGGAAGTAATATAAGATTGAACTATTTACAAGATATTGGAAAATAGCTTCAATTATGAAATGTGATATTTTTCTCTGCCTGAAAGTCACAGGAAGCTTTACGTTGTAAAATAATATTAATATGTAAAAACAATACACTTTTTTCCTTCAGAATTTTCTGCTTTATGTTTATAGCAACAGTTTCTTGAAATCAAAGGAGGTAATATCTGATAATTAATATCCCATGTTAGAGTAATAGTCAAATAATCATAATTGCACCAGTTAATTCTCTAGTACCTGCTATTTTTCCGAGAGATGAAGGAAAATTTTGTTTTTGGAGCATGTGTCTGCAGAGGTTGATAGATGATTCTGAGGGTAAAGAAGGTAGAAATGTCATGGTGCAGATTTTCTTCTAGCTCAGAAAGCAAAGCTCTGGGTTAGAGGAAAATAAGTGAGGATGATCACGTTTAGATCTTATTTTGTCACCTCTTACTCTATCTTCAAACTATGTTAGTTTGACTTATTGTACAAAACCACAGCAAAATCAGACTTTTTTAGATTTGCCTTCTGGGTTTTATGATTTACCTGACATATTTTTAGTACTCTTTGTAGTTGATCACTCATCATTCTCTTTTAATAAAGTGGAAACAACCCTTAACCTTGGTTTCAGTGACTCCACATTGTGTTGAGTTTCATTTTCTCACTCACTTGAAATTATCATTCTCTGTCTTTAATTTTCAATTTCACTGTTAATTTAAGACTCAATCTAAAACAACGAAGAGGTATTACTTTTTTTTCAATATAATTTGCAACTCTATTAGACTACAGGAGAAAAATATGATTATTGTAATAGACGAAAAAGAATTCAACAAAGTGCAATAATATTTGTAATGAAAATATTCAGCAAATTAGGAAAACAGGTAATACTCCTTAACTTTATACAAGCCCAACACATATGTCTCCTATAGCTGATAAATTAGGTGTCAAAAAATTAATAAAGATATAGAACAGCCCTCTCCAACAAAAATACATGTAAAACTCATATGTAAGTTGAATCAATAATTGAAATTACTCATATATAATTCAAAATATTTAAAAAGTAAAAATAGATAAAGTTAATATACTTCTAAATAATGCATAGTTCAAAGAGAACAATCGTAAGAAAAATGTAAAATACCTTAAAATGAATGATAATATGAATGAATAACAAAGCAACTTGTCTGTTGGATATAGCTGGATGAGTCAGTAAAGGAAAATTTATGGGATTATGTATACCTTGCTGTATGTATATCTCATCTCAACAGCAACAATAAAATGTAAACATAATAGATGAGTCCTGTTTCAATTAGGAAAGAGTCAAGACTATGTATATAAAACACCAGTGAAAATGTGCAAAGAACGAGAGTCAAAAGATATAACATCCAAATGTAATACTCACTCTTAGAGTCCAAAAAATAGCAGTGAGTATATTGTGAAAGCTTGAAGAGACTTAATTACAGCTTATATTAGAAAAATTTTAATTTTGTTATGTGTGATACTAGTGTATTATAATCTAGGAAGATAACCTTATTTTTTGTAGATACATGTGTAAATTTGTAATTTACTTTGTAAATAGTAGTAGATAGTGTAAATTTGTAATTTACTTTGAAATGATCTAGGAAATGCACATATATGTATATATGTGTGTGTGTAGAAGAGAGAAAGAATGCAAAGAGAAAGAAAAACTTGGCATAATGTTAATAATTATTAAATATGTGGTTCAATGATACTATTCTTTCCACTTATTTGAAATTTTTTCTAATTTTAATTATATGTTTTACAATATTTCTGCATTATAAATTTTAAATAAATATAATTAGAACATATTTGCATTTATTACATATGATATAATAAAAATATAAAGTATTTTAATAAAAAGTTTCAGGCAAAGAAGAAAAAAAGGAATATTAGATAATGTGGGAATTTGCAAATTCTTTAAATAAATCGCTGTTTTTCCATTTATTCAGCTTCACTGATGATCGGTCCTGGTTCGAGATAGTTTAGGTTCAGAAATATTCTCAGATATCTCTAGTTTGTGGTTTACTTGAGCCAAAACTACCAGATGGGCTCTGTGGTGAGCTTCAGCCACATGGAAAAGCTATGAAACAGTGCTGACCTTGACTTTGGTCTGATCCTTGGAAACCTGCATGTGACGCTGCACATCATCAGGATCCAGTTTAGATCGCTTACTGTGTGAGACAGTAGTGCATGCAGCTGAACTCGATATTGACATGGCTCTCTGGATTTTACTAAGATTTTTTCAGCCCATTTGAAACTGATTTCATATAACAGAAAAAAACAAATGGCTTGCTCCAAAACTTTTTGAACAAATTCAATGGAAATCTAACAACTGACAAGCTTAACTCTGTTCCAAAGGAGTATGCAAAAAAAATGTTTCTAGCTAATCCAATAATATACTAAAAGGAAATAAAGTAGACAGACTAGGGAGAAAGAAAACTTTCATTGTTCAGACAGCATAATCATCTATGTAGAGAGCCTGAAAGAATAAACAAAACAAATTCTGGAATTAATAAAACAATTACAGCAGAATTGCAGAATACACATTTAATGTAGAAAAGTCAATTGTTTTCCTGTGTAACAGAAATAAATAAATGGCATTTGAAATTAAAAATATAATACAATTTACATCAACACCTTCCCAAATGAAAACTTAGGTATTAATCTAATAAAATTTGGACAAGATTTATATGAGAAAACTATAAAAACACTGATTAAAGAAATCAAAGAATAACAAATGTGAATATATTCCATATTCACCAATATAATTTTATCTTAATTTACACAATCCCAATCAAAATCTCAGCAAGTTATTTTGTGGATGCTGTGATTTCTTTTTTCCTTTTTCTTTTTTTTTTTTTAGACTGGGTCTCTCTCTCTTGCCCAGGCTGGAGTGCAGTGGTGTGATCACGGCTCACTGTAGCCTTGAGCTCTTGACTCAAACAATCCTTTCACCTCAACCTCCTGAATAGCTAGGATTCTAGGCAAGCATCACTATGCCCAGATAATTTTTAAAATTTTTGTAGAGATGGGGTCTCATTATGTTGTCCAGGTTATTCTCAAACTACTGGGCTCAAGCAATCCTCCCACCTCAGCCTCCTAGTATGCTGGGATTATAGGTGTGAGACACTGCACTCAGCAGATATTGTGTATATTGAAAAGCTGGATTCTAAAGATTATATGCAAAGGGAAAAGATCCAGAATAGCCAATGCAGTATTAAAGAAGAACAAAGTTGAAGGACTGAGAATATCTGACTTACAGACTAAAAAGCTACAGTAATCAAGACAGGATGATATTAGCAAAAGAACAGACAGATCAATGGAAGAGAATAGAGAGCTTAGAAATAAACTTAAATAAAAATTATATGCAAAGGCAAAAGATCCAGAATAGCCAATACAATATCAAAGAAGAACAAAGTTGAAGGACTGACACTATTCAACTTCAAGGCAGTGTTGTATTGGCAAAAAAATAGACAAACAGATCAATGGAAGAGAAGAGAGAGCTCAGAAATAAACTTAAATAAATATAATCAACTAATCTTTAACAAAGGAGCAGAGACAATACAATTGAAAAAACAATAGTTTTTTCAAATAATGGGTGCTGGAACAATTGAACATCCACATACAAAAAACAAAACAAAACAAAAAAACAAAATATGAATCTAGATGCAGACAATACCCACTTTACAAAAATTAATGCAAAATGTATCACAGACCTAAATGTAAAATGCTAAACTATAAAACTCCTAGAAGATAACATAAGAGAAAAACTAGATGACCTGGGGCTTGGTGAAGATTTTTGCAGTTGCAATGCCAAAAGAACAATCCATGAAAGAACGAATTGATAAACTGGACCTCTTTAAGACTAAAAATTTCTACTCTGTGAAAGACATTGTCAAGACAATGAAAAAACAAGCCACAGATTAAGAAAGTATTTGCAAAAGACATACCGGTAAAAGACTTATTACAAATATACAAATAACTCCACAATAAGAACACAAATAATTAAAAATGAGTCAAAGACCTTAACAGACAATTCACCTGAGAAGAGATAGGACTAGATGACAACAATATAGCTGTATTCACAATAGGGATAGATAATAACAATATAGCTGTATTCACAATAGGGATAGATAATAACAATATAGCTGTATTCACAATAAGCATTAGAAAAAATGCTGGACATCATATGTCATCAGGGAGATGCAAATTAAAAGAACAATGAGATATCACTACATACCTATTAGAGTAATCAAAAAAAAAAAAAAAAAAAAGGTGGATGCAGTGGCTCACACCTATAATCCCAGCACTTTGGGAGGCTGAAGCAGGCGGATCTTGAGGTAAGGAGATCGAGACTATCTTGACCAACATGGTGAAACCCCGTCTCTACTAAAAATACAAAAATTAGCTGAGTGTGGTAGCACGCACCTGTAATCTCAGCTACTCAGAAGGCTGAGGCAGGAGAATCGCTTAAACCTGGAAGGTGGGGATTGTATTGAGCCGAGATCGTACCACTGCACTCCAGCCTGGCAACAGAGCGAGACTCCCTCTCAAGAAAAAGAAAAAGAAAAAGAAAAACAACAACAATGAGGTACCACTACATACAAATGAGAGTAGTCAAACACTGATAACACCACATCCTGGTAAGGATGTGGAGCAATGGGAAGTCTCGTTCGTTGTTGTTTGGAATGCAAAATAGTACCACTATTTTGGAAGACATTTTTGCAGTTCCTTATAAAACTAAACATACTCTTACCATATGATACAGCATTTGTGCACCTTGACATGTACCCAAGAAGTGAAAACTTACGTCCATACAAAAACCTGTACATGGATATTTATAGCAGCTTTATTCATAATTTCCAAAACTTGGAAGCAACCAAGGTGTCCTTTAGTAGGTAAGTAGATAGATAAATTGTAATGTCTCCAGACAATAGAATATTATACATCCCCCAAAATAAGTGAGGTACCAAGCAATGAAAACACATGGAGGAAATGTAAATGCATATTACTAAGAGAAAGAAGCCAATCTGGAAAAGCTACATACTGCATGATTTCAATGATACAACATTTTGTAAAAGGCAAAATTATGCAGACAATAAAAAGATGAGTTCTTGCCAAGGGTTGAGGAGAGGGAGGAATAAATAAGCAAGTACCAAGGATTTTTATAGCACTGAAATTATTCCGTATTGTACTGTAATGGTGGATCTATGTCATCATACAATTTTCCAAGCCCATAGAATGTGCAACACTGAGTAAACCCAAATACAAACTATGGCCTATGGGTGACAATTACATGTAAATGTAGGTTCATTAATTGTAATAATTGTACCATTCTGGTGGGGAATATTGGTAATGGGGGAGGCTATGCATGTGTAGGCCAGGGGGCAATAGGGAATCTCTGTACTTGCCGCTCACTCAATTTTTCTGTGAATCTAAACATTATCTAAAAAGTAAAGTCTATTAAAAACTTAAGTCCATCTTAGAAAATAACAACCTAAACCACTAGCTAGACTAACCAAGAAGAGAAAGATCCAAATAAACACAATCAGAATTTTAAAAGGAGACATTACAACTGACACAGATGAAATACAAAAGATTATCAGAGACATCTATGGACACCTGTATACTCACAAGCTTGAAAACCTTGAGGAAAATGGATAAATTCCTGGAAACATTTAACCTCCCAAGATTGACCCAAGAAGAAATAAAAATTCTAAGCAGAACAATAATAGTAGTGAGATTGAGTCAGTAATAAAAGATCTCCCAATAACAACAAAAAAAGCCAAAAATCAGATGGATTCACGGTATATTCTGCCAAACATACAAAGATGCTAGTACCAATCCTACTGAAAATGTTCCAAAAAATTGAAGGGGAGGGAATCCTCTCTAACTCATTCTATAAAGTCGGTATTATCCTGATACCAAAGACAGACAAGGACAGAACAACAATAACAAAAAATACAGAACAATAGTCTTGATGAATACAGATGCAAAAATCTTTAACATAATACTAGCAAACCAAATCCAACAGCACATCAAAAAGATAATAAACCATGGTCAAATGGATTTTATTCCAGGGATATAAGGATAGTTCAACATGTACAAATCAATAAATGTGACTCATCACGTGTACCGAATTAAAAACAAAAACCTCATGATCATCTCAGTAAATGCAGAAAAAACATTGGATAAAATTCAATGTTTATTTAGGATAAATACCCTAAACAAACTAGGCATTGGATAAACATACCTCAAAATAATAAAGGCCATATACAACAAACCCCCAGCTAGCATCACACTGAATGGGGAAAAGGTGAAATCAATTCCCCAAAGAACTGAAAAAAGACAAACAAGACCACTTTCACCACTCCTATTCAACATATTACTAAAATTCCTAGCCAAAGCAATTAGAAGAAAGAAAAGGAAAGGATAAAGAAAAGAAGAGAGAAAGAGAGTGGGGGAGGGGGGGAGAAAGGGAGGAAGGAAGGAAGGAAAGAAGGAAGGAGGGAAGGAAGGAAGGAAGGAAGGAAAGAAGGAAGGAGGGAAGGAAGGAAGGAAGGAAGGAAAGAAGGAAGGAGGGAAGGAAGGAAGGAAGGAAAGAAGGAAGAAAGGAAGGAAGGAAATCCAACTTGGAAAAGAGAAAGCAAAATTATCTTGGTTTGTTCACAATATGATTATATATCTAGAAAACCCTAAAGACTCCTTCAGAAAACTCTTAGATTTGATAAATGAATTATGTAAGGTTTCAGAATACAAATCAATGTACAAAACTGACATTTCTATACAACAATAACAATCAAGTGGATAACCAAATCAAGAACTCAATCCTATATATAATGGCTATAAAAAATAAAATAAAATTCTTAATAGTATATTTAGCCAAGGAGGTGAAAGATCTCTACAGGGAAAACTACAGAAAACTGATGAAAGAAACTAGATAACACAAACGGAAAAACATTATATGCTCATGGATCAGTAGAATTAATATCATTAAAAGGACCATAATACACAAAGCAATCAACAGAGTCAATACAATCCCTATCAAAATACCAGTCATTTTTCACAGAATTAGAAAAAAATCCTGAAGTTCATATGGAACATAAAAAGACCCTGAATAGTCAAAGCAATTTGTAGTAAAAAGAATAAAGCTGGGGGCATCACATTACCTGACTTCAAATTACACTACAAGCTATATAACCAATACATGTATATGGTACATGGTACTTGAGTAGAAATAGACACATAGATCAATGGAAAAGAATAGAGAATCCAGAAATAAAGTTACATATCTACTGCCAACTGACCTTTGACAAAGTCAACAGAAACATAAACTGGGGAAAGGACACCCTATTCAATAAATGGTGCCTGGAAAACTGTATTTCTGTATGCAGAACAATAAAACTGCACCCTCACTTCTCACCATGCACAAAAATTAACTCAAGATGGACTAAAGACTTAAATGTACGACCTAAAACTATGGAAATATTAGAAGAAAACCTAAGAGAATGACTTCCTGTTTTCCGGACATTGGTGTAGGCAAAGAATTCATGACTAAGACCCCAAAAGCACAAGCATTGAAATCAAAAGTAGACAAATTGGACTTAGTTAAATTAAACAGCTTCTGCACAACAAAAGAAATAATCAGTGAACAGACAATCTGCAGAATGAGAGACAATATTTGCAAAGCATGAGTCTTACAGGGTATTGATATCCATAATTTACAAGGAAGTCAAACATCATCAACAATAACAAAACAAAAATAACCCCATGAAAAGGTTGGTGAATGACATGAATAGATATTTTTCAAAAGATGACAAACAAATAGCCAACAAGCATATGAAAAAAGGCTTAACATCACTAATCATTAGAGAAATGCAAATGAAAACCACCATGAGATACCACCTTACACCATCAGAATAGCTATTATTAAAAGACCAAAAGTAACAGATGTTGGCAAGGATGCAGAAAAAAGGGAACGCTTATACACTGTTGGTGGGAATGTAAATTAGTACAACTCTGTGGAAAACAGTATCAAGATTTCTCAAAGAGCTAAAAACAGAACTACCATTTGATCTAGCAATTCCACGACTGAGTATCTTCTCAAAGGAAAAGAAATTACTATATCAAAAAGATACCTGCACTTGCATGTTTATAGCAGCACTATACACAATTGAAAAGTCATGGAATCAACCTAAGTGTCCATCAATGGATGATTAGATTTAAAAAAAAGTTAAGCAGAACATTAATTTTTCTTAATTCAAGCTTTCACCTAGATTGTCAATGTGTGTTCATTTTCTTCCAACTCCATCTGAGGCTCATTCTTGCTAGTAGATCAAAGGACAGTTAATGAAAAGAAGTCACCTTTTCCTTCATGGGCTTGTTTATCATGCCAGTTTCAATTCTGCAAATAGAAAACATTTTCTTCGGGTTGAACTTAACTTTTAAATAAACTAGCTGGACTTCTAGAATCACACCGAAAATATCTTTGAACTTCTTTTCTCTTTCATGAAAATGAGCTTGGATTATTGCTCTTCAATTATCAGTTTAAGAATCTGTGGCTACTTAAGAGAGAGTTCTCTTTTGTTCAAATTAAACATGAATATGACTATATTTTCAGAAAATTTCTTTGTAAATTTTTAAATATTTAAGTCTAATATGTGAGTTTTATATTTTTGTTATATTTTAGTTATAATTACCACTCTATTATATCAATATTAAAGTATTATATGTATAGTTTATCAGTAGAGAGGTGAAAATCCAAAGGTAATTTTGGTTTGATGAGAATTATTTACTGTAATTCTATGACAAATGTAAAACTTGACTTTTACTTCAGCAGTGATTTTTTAATACAATCATATAAATATGACCTATCATAACTATGGGGTACAACTGAAACTGTATGCATTTTTAGAGAGAAATTTGTATTATAAAACATTTCTATCAAAATAGAATAAAGGGTAAAGCTTATCAACTACATGGCTTGGTAAGTAAGTAAGAAATGGAAGTGAACCCAAAATAAATGAGGAAAAAAATAAAGATAACAAGAGAAACAAAATATTCAAGAGAAGACAACTGAAAGACAAACTTGTTTCTTGAAAGATAGCAAAATAAAAAACTCAACTGAGATTTTGTTTTAACCTAGGGAAGGCACAAATAAACAATATTAGGGCAGAAGAGGAACACAATTAGAGAAATAACAAATTTTTAAAAATATGGTAGAAGTATCATAATTTTATTCCATTAAATTTAAATAACTAGACAAAATAAACAACACAAACATAGAGTAGGTCTTGGAAAACTGCATGACAAAAGTTTTTAAAATGAGATTTACAGCACAACCTAATTTAGGCAAATTTGAAAGATACACTTAAAACACCATTATATATTTTACAGGAGTATGCACATCATTTTAGCTTTTTAAAATTAATTTTCTAGCTATAATTTATGAACAACAATACAAGTCAGTCATTTTAAGGACATAGCTTCATGTGTTTGACAGATATACACAACAATATAAGCACCACTAAAATAAAGATATAGAACATTTCAGCCCATGCCAAATGTTCCCTTATGCTTCTTTGCAGTCAATTTTCCCCCACCTCAACCACAGTCACTCATTGACCTACTTTCTATCTCTAAAGATTAATTCTGTTAATTATATTTTGGTTGATTATTGTGTATGGTGTGAGGTAAAGGGGAAGGTTCATTTGTTTATGCCATATGAATATAGGACTTCCAGCACAATTTCTGAAAAACACTAACATTTCTCCATTAGTTTTTTTTTTTGCTACTCATGTCAAAATGTTAAAATGTAATTAATAATATACTTATGGATCTATTTTCAGTCTCTCTCTTCTGTTTCGTTGATCTGTATGTCTGTCTTTCTACCAACATTATATTGCCTTCATTATTATAGCTTTATGTCTTGAAAATAAGTCTATACACTAAGTAAACTCTGTCTTCTAGTTTTTTTTTTTTTAATTAGTTCGGATATTTTAGTCCTTTGCATTTCTATTTAAATCTTTAGGCAAATTTCTTTTGAGATTTTGAACTGGGTAGTGTTAAATAACTATCCAGTGTTAATTTTCAGATAAATTTGGGAAGAATTAATATCTTAGCAACATTGAGTCTTCCCATCTATAAACATGACATATCTCTTTATTTCCTTAGGGCTTAATTTCTCTCAGTTAGGTTTTAGAGTTGTCACATATCTTGCACACAGTAATACCTATTTCTACACATTTTACGGTTTTCATGCTGTTGTAAAGGACAATAACTGATAAAATTTTATAAATATATATACATTTTTATAAAATTTTATCAGTGTCCTTTTATTCATCCAATACATATTTATTGTGTCCACTATATGCCAATTCTTTCAAAAAACTTTTTCCATTTGTTTGTTACAAGTATGTAGAAAGTATAGAAATATAATTGATTTTTGTATAATAATCTTGTATCCTAAAACTTTACTAGTTTATTTATTAATTCCACTTGCTTTATTTGTAGATTTTTTTGAATTCTCTACATATGTTATAATGAAATCTTTACATTGTTTTACCTCTACATTTTAAATCTATGCTAATATTCTAATGACTGATGTTTCTCCAGATTATAGCTTTTGACAGCTGCTTCATCATATGTCTACTATTTTTTTTTAGATGCTCGTTATTGAGAATATTGCATTTTAAGTGTGTTTTGTTGTCCATCTATTTATTTATTTATTTATTTATTTATTTATTTATTTATTTATTTAAGGAGATGGAATATTGCTTTGTCTCCCAGGCTGGAGTGCAGTGGCGCGATCTCAGCTCACCGCAACCTCTGCCTCCCGGGTTCAAGTGATTCTCCTGCCTCAGACTCCCGAGTAGCTGGGACTACAGGTGCACGCCACCACGCCTGGCTAAATTTTTGTATTTTAGTAGAGAGAAGGTTTCCCCATATTGCCCAGGCTGGTCTGGAATTCCTGAGCTCAGCTAATCCGCCTGCCTCGGCCTCCCAAAGTGCTAGGATTACAGGCGTGAGTCACCCCACCCGGTCTTTGTTGTCCTTCTAAGAGAGAGTTAAATTTTTTTGTAGGTAGCAGTTATATAACTTGTGGGCTAGCTGAGGCTTTGTTTTGAAAATTATCACGGCAATTCTAGCTTAGCCTTACTAATTTTGCCTTACTCTTTGGGGGTACCTCATGAATTTCCTGGGTATTCTACAAGATCTTTCCACTCTGGATTGCCAGAATTTTACTATCTCTTAGTGTAGTCTGAGCTCTAGGAATTGTTCATCTGATTATTCTTTGCCTGTGCCTAACTTTGTGGAGTTTCTTTGCTACCATTTATTGTCTGGAAGAGACTCGAGGGGATCATTGCGCAGATATCTGAAACAATAATCTGCTAATCTTCCTCCTCTGCTATACTTTGCCCCCTACCTTCGGACCACCTTAGTCTCTTCTTCCCACCTTTAATCTCTGCCTCCTAAACTCAGCATGACTAAAGCTTTCTGCTTGGGTTCCCTGTCTTCCTCTGGTGTAAAACATTAGGATAATCACAGAACTCACCTTGTGTGTGTGCTTTCTCTCAGGGATGGCAGCTCTGTATACAAGTCTAATGTTTAAAATGGCTTTCTGTAGTCACATGTTTAATTGAGTTGTTTAAGGTACTTTTATCTAGTAGTCTAGTTGTTTATGGCAGAAAGGCAAGTCTGATATTAGTTATTCTAACACAAGAGAAGCAGAAGTTCTCCTATACACATACCTTATGGATTTCGATAAATTGTAGCCTGTTTGGGGAATAAAGAGTTAAAAAGCAAAGGAGAGGCCCTGCCTTCATAGATAGTAGGAATACTGTGAACTAGAAAAGTATGTGTTATTCAATTCTGTAAGTATACCTGAGGTACATTTACAAAGTTACATTTAAAACATGGGTGTCCCCAGGCAGAATTTATAGGAAGCGCTCATTAGACTACATAGTTCTTTAATTATTGGAGTAGTTTGCACAGGGAGTAAATCAATGTTCAAAACTGTGGCAGCAGCAATCAATTGTGGCTGGGGGTCACAGAGAAATTGGGAATGGGCTAAAATAAGGTTGAGAGGGCATAGTTTTGGATAGGAGGAAAGCTTGGGTATACTTAACTCAGAAACCAATTCTAATAGCCATTATTCCTCCTTCAGTGAGAAATGACTCTGGAGAAATCTCTCTTTGAAGTGCCAGAGGTTCGTTTAGCAGGAGACTAGCATCTTGCTGTAGTACAATGTCTGGAGGTGTCGTTTATGAGATTAAAGGGACTGAGGTGGCTGGGGTATAGGTCCCACCCAGAGATTACCTGCAAGGTGGCCCCACATGAAAGATTAAGGAGCTGAGCTGCTTGAGTTTTGAAATACAATCCATGGGTGGATGACATAGGCAGTCTGCATGTCAGATCAGTAGCCTGGGTTGATTACAGTGGATCCCCCATGCAGAAACAGGAGCTAAGAAAGATCCCCTGGCTCCCCAGAAGACTGAGATAACCCTTAGAGGGTTGCGTGACTTGAGGGCATTTCGCGGAAGTCTTTATTCCTAAAATACACCTATTCCTATCATTGCTGAAAACTGCTTTTCGCAAAGACCTGGTTAAAATGGCTTGATGGGCTTGATATCTTTGTTCGCCCACTGGCGTGAGTTTGTACGTGGGAAGATCTGCTTCTACTCACTGGTCTAATTCTATGAAGTGCCGTAAGATGGCTCCCTGGTGTCTAATTTCCCTAGAACATTCTTTAGGGCTCAAATATCTGAGTATTTAGAGAAGTATGATGAAGTAGTTTCTGAAAGGAAGCCTGAGGTCTTTGGGGTTCTGTAGTCCCAGGTTGGCTTAGCTATCTGGCCCCAGATGCACTTAACAGATGTTTTTCAGGACAAGGCAGCCCCCGACTAGTGGCGGTATGGTTTCCAAGTAACAATGTCTAAAATATTACTTTTTGTTTATCAGCTTAGCAAAGCTTTTTAAAAAGATATATCTACTTTTGTAAGAATTAATGTCATACTCATAAACTTTCCTGTATGAAAATCAACGAATTCTCTTTTATTATAAATGCGTCAACATAAATCAATAATATTTAAAATAATTATATTATTTATTAAATATTTTACCATGAAGGAATGTATCCTAAGTCAATAACAACTCTGTCATAAATGATTTTTCTGTTTATACAGCATTATTTATGATATTAATATTAGGAACAAATCAAATACTCAAATAGAGTAATTAAATTATTTCTGGTAAATTCATTTAAAGCAATACTAGTTAGGAGTCATAGTGTCATTTTTCAGGGCTACCTAATATAATAAAAAATGCTCATATCATAATGCCAAGTGAAAATGTTAGGAGAGTAATCAGATACAATTTGATTCCAATCCTTTAGAAATGCCTATACATAGACAACATAGCCAATTGTGGGAGGTAGTGCACTAAAATGTCAGCAATGGTTACTATTGTCATTATGGAAAAAGTCATTACTTTTGACTTGTATCTTTATTTTTCCCTACATTCTCTACAATTATTATATATTATGTGTTAAAAATGTTCATAGAACTCTATGTATTCTTTTTACAATGTACTAGGTGTCTACAATTAGTTCAGAATAGAAAATGTTGTTTCTAAAGTAAATCTTGCACTCATTATCAGATTTGATGGATTTTCCCTGTATTGTTAATATCTACTTACAACAGAAGCTATGACTGTTCCTTTAGACAGATGGTAGAAGCACAGCATTTCTACCTCTTCAGATACCAATTTTCAGGCAAAAAGTAATTTAAAAAAATTTATCAGTTATTGTCCTTTTATTCATCTAATATATATTTTTTGTGTTTCCACTATATACCAGGCAGTGTGCTGTTTGCTGGAAAAACAAGGATGAGTAAAACAGACAAAGTCTCTTCAGCCGTGGTATATATTTATATTGTTATGATAAAATAGATAATTTACTGGAATACATTAGATAATATAAAATAAGGATCAGACATAATCTAAGTGTTACATATGTGCAATAAAGTATTGAAATCTCAAAACAGGACCACATAGTCCTGAACTTTGATTAAAGACGATTTGAGTAGAACTTTGAGATTAACCAGATATGTAAATGTGGGGAAGTTATTTAAATTATCTGAGCATCAGTTTCTTATCTGTAAATGGAAGGTAATGATACTTACCTCAGAGGATTTGGTGAATAATAAATAACATGTAAAGTGACTTGTACAATACTTGGCACATAATATAAACTCAATAAAAGTTAGCTATGACTAACTTTAACAGTTGACTGATATATAATGAGACTAAGAGTATGCAAATAATTTAAAAAGTGATTGAAATACTGAATCAAATTATAGCTTACAATTACTACAGTGGTTTATACTTATGGAGAGCACAGAGATAATAAGTTCTGAGGTCAATAAAAGTAAATGCTGAATGATTAAAGACAAGGCAATGGAACAAAGAATCAGTGAAAAAATATTTCATTAACATAGTGATGAAGAAATAGTGTTAGCAAAGAGGAAGAATAAAAACAATACTGTGAGATAGTGAATTCTAATACTGTTGAAATATTTATAATATTCACCGGAATATTTTATCAGATCGTTTCAGTTTGTTTTGTAAAATCTTTACACTCATTACAGATATGTAATTAAAGTTATGTCACTTTCCAATCTATATCCCATAAAAATGTCATTTACACAAAAATCCACAGAAAATGTTGAATAAATATTTTTGCTGGTTATTATCCATGTAACCTTCATTCCTGTCCCTGTAACCTTCACTCTGTAAGATGAGGGTCATGATTCTGTGTTGTTTGCATTGCTCGGGAAGAGAGGAAGTCTGAACTCTTTTCTAATTGTTAACTGAAGAAAACATGATGGAATATCTGGGGGTCATCGTAGTTTTTGTAGGACTCAATGGAATACTGATGCAGTAAATTTAAAATAATATTTACATGTGTGGCGAATTAGAGACCATCCAACATTGCATTCCAGGACTTAACAATAAGAAGAGGAAACAGTTGTTCAGTGCTGATTATGGGCCATTCTCTCTTCTAATCACAGTGTACACAATAACTCATTCATTCCCACAACAACTTTAGAAAGTAGGTACTAGTATTTTTTCCCATTTCACAGATAAATAAACATAAGCAGAGAGAGATGAAATAACCTTTCCAAGGTGGCACAGAAGATGATTTAAATAAAATCAAATCATTTCGCTCCAGGCTTTAGGCCTTCTCACTACGCCTCTATTTTCTACTGCCCAAGATTTAAGAAAAAACAGGAAAACAAACAAGATAAATGTGACTTTTTTCAGTTTTAATAATTATTTACTAATTACTGAATAAGCAGAAAACTTTGTTCAATTTCGTGTAATACTGTGGCTCAACTAGAATACAATTTAAGAACTTGTTGCAGAAAATAACTTACTAAAGCATTAGAGGCTTAAGGGACTCCAGGAGATAAGTAACTAGATGTAATATTTTCATTTTCCTCTCTCGATTAATGTAGCATAATAATAAAGATGATAGTGAAACAGGAAAGGTTCCCATGTCCCCCTCTCAGGGCATGCAATCAGGGTGTGGCTCACTTCTTCAGTGCCTGCTGCTCAAACCTGTAGGGGAGCATAAAGACAGGCAGGCTGCGGGGCTCCAACCCTATGGCAGAGTCTCAGGGTGAACATTTACAGCCGAAGCCCCAGTGGGCATGTGTTACAGGGTGCTCTTTTAGTTTGCTGTCTATAGGCGGCTTGTGTTAACCAGCTCAATTAGAACCTGTACCTTGTTGCAAGGATAAAAGGTTTTCTGTATCCTGGGTTCTTGCCTTGGTGTACCGGAAGAATCGGATCACATGTGAGCTTGTAGAATGAGTGTAAAGTTTTTTTTTTTTTTTTTTGCCATTCTCAGCTTCTTTTCTTTTTATTTTTTCTTTTTTATTTTTTAATTTTTTAATTTTTTATTTTTTTTATTATACTTTAAGTTCTAGGGTACATGTGCATAGCGTGCAGGTTTGTTACATATGTATACTTGTGCCATGTTGGTGTGCAAAGGATATGAACAGACATTTCTCAAGAGTGTAAAGTTTTATTGAGTGGAAGCAGCTCTTAGACAATGGGGCAGCCAGAGAGGAGATGGTCTTCCCCTGGAGTTGGGCCGCTTGGCAGTCCTGGCTCTCCTCCATCAGCTCCAGCCAAACTCTGCCTCATCCGGCCAGTCCATGGCCTGCCAGCATCTATTGGTGTGCTCTTCCCCCACGTGCTCCCCTCCACATCCTCTCAGTGTCCAACCGATTGTCTTCTTTCGCAGATGTGTGCCTCTCGCCGTCCACTTACTTCTGGTCTGCCTGCTAGGGTATAGGGGGTTTTTATAAGCACAGGGTGGGAGCGTGGTGGGCCAGGGTGGTCTTGGAAAATGCAACATTTGGGCGTGAAAGCAGGAGTGCTGTCCTCACCTAGGTTCATGGGGGTGGAGCCCTAGCCAGGGACCTGCCTTTCTCTCAGGGAACCCAGCACTTCCCTGTCCCCCTCCTGTATCAATAGAAACAATATCATTGATTAAAAACAAAAACAGCTAATGACAGCTAGTACTATGATTGGCACACAGTAGGTCCTCAATAAATATTTGATGAACTAATGATTAATAATTGAATACTTCTTATATGCAAAAGTGGATCTTATATAAACAACTTAATATGATTTTACCACTTTACAAATGAGGATATTTAGCTGTTAAGAAGTTAGGTGACTGAGGCAGGAGAATGGCGTAAACCCAGGAGGCGGAGCTTGCAGTGAGCTCAGATCACGCCACTGCACTCCAGCCTGGGTGACAGAGCGAGACTCCGTCTCAAAAAAAAAAAAAAAAAAAAAAAAAAAAAAAAAAGAAGTTAAGTGATTTATTTAAAGGTCAGCTTTAAAGTGGTAGAGCTAAGATTCAAACATAATTTATCTCATTTTCATTCTTACAGAGCTTTCTGTTTCTAAATTTTCTACAAAGACATCGAACGTCTCTCACTATCTCCATATTTTATAGGATGGAAATAGAAATTCTATCAGGCACTCATCCAACCCAATTATTTTAAAAACTACCTAGTTTGTTTCATAGAGTTTGCTATAATGACTTTTTATGTTTAAATAATATGTGTAAGCACTATGTAATGCAAAAAGCTCTGCCAAATTTTATCTCATTTGATAGCTTAATACATCTTTGAGATAGATTGAGATGAATTACTGTTATTCCTAGTTCGGCAGATAAGACAAGTGATAGAAAGATCAGCAGCTGTACTCAAGTTGAAGCAGTTAGTCAGCTATGGAGATATCTCTAACCCAGCTCTTTTGACTCCAGGCTTCTGTACTTTCCACTGAATTCGTTTGCATTCCTGTAATGCTAGTGAGATTAATGGCAGACATTTTGGGAATCCTTTCTACTTTACAACGTAACTATTGCAGAGAGGGCTCCCTCAGAAGCAGATCCTGGGGCAAGGGTATAGTACATGTAATTTATTGGAGAGAAACAAAGGCTATAGGTAGGGGAGGGCTGCCCAGGATGAAATCACTCCCTCAGCTTCAGCAGTGTTGCCAGTTGACAGACCTCAGCTCAACTTCTCTCTGAGACCTGCCCTTGGTTGAAAAGAACAGCCCTACTCAAGATTATATCACTTTCTTGGGGACAGCCCCTCTCTAATGACTGATCCAATGCAAGAGGAATAAGCCCTTCCCTGTTTCCCCAAGTCAGAAAAACCTTGAAGGGTGTTCTGGACTCTGGAGAACCATGAAGAATGGGCTGAACCTTTTGTTGGGAATACATCATGATTCACTTTCTGTATTTGCCCAGTCCCACTTTCTTAACTCTCTCCAGCAAATGTTTAAAGATGAAACTGGAAGCATCTTACCAGTCACTCCTTTGTATTTTACTAATTACTGTTGATACTTAAAAGAATAAGTTCTAGAAAGCGTGGTAGGTTAGAATTTACATAAGTACTTAATGTGTTGGCAAGAATGTTTTTGAATTTGTTTTCTCCCTCAAAAAACTTTTTTTTTCTATTTGAATGTGTTGTGATAAATGAGGCAATGTGTTAGATAATTTCGACTTATTTGAAGAAGACACTTTAAATCTTAGTTTCTTTTTTTTACTAGATTATTGTGCTTATTTTGCATTCATTTGGAACAGACATGATCACCTTACATTTTTGCAAGTATAGTCAGCTCCACAAAGGAGTTCAGTGTCAACAAATTCAGGATTTGAAGTATGTATCTTAACAGAAAAGTCTTAACGAAAAAAATGGCTGCAAGGTCAAACTTTTTCTACTAAAAGCCAAGATTCCTTGCTTAATCTGGTAAAATTACAGACTTGACTGTGTCTGGAATTCCCCAGAGAAGGTGATTCTCCCATCATGATGTTTACTAAGCACACCGAGGAGCAAATCAGCCTCGAGGGCCAGAACGTGACACACTTCTTCATCTCTCTGTGTAGCTCTCCCCAGACTCCTTCATATTCAAACCTAATAAAGATCTAGTTTTGTAGTTAAAATACAGGTGAAAAACTCAAAGATCCTTATGCTACTTCACATGCAAAGAGCACAACCTTTACTGATACCATTACCTGAAATTAGCAAAATTATTTTTATGCACTGTAAAAGATTTTCCCACTTTCATGTTGGTTATGGTTTTGTTCAAAGGCCAAATTCTAAGAATTATGATGCAATAAATCCCTTGACCAGCTGACTTCTGTGAACATATTTTAAAATAGCTTGTAATTTTTTATGGATTTTTTTATTTCTGTTGTTCTGATGAAGGTATCTGCTGCAATTCACAGCCCTGATCTAGGTCAAATGAGAACACTTTCCCATTAAATAACATAGAACATACGAGAAAAATATTGGACAGCAGGTGGTGTCAGATTTATATGTTCTAGTTTTATAGTATCTTTCTCCAAGAAATCTCCAAGCTCTATATGCAGTACTTGAGTATAGCATTTGAATAATGTGTATACCTTTGAGAGAGTTTTTCCAAAGCGCACACACATTCTTTTCTAATGACTATGCATAATAAAAAGCTTCTTAAATTTGCTTTTAATCAACAGTTTCGTTATTGTTGTGCGTTTTGTTTCTAGTCCTCTCAAATTTTATATGGAGGAGGTGTTTGACTGCCTTGCACTATGGTCACTGTGCACTAGTTAGTATTGTATACGAATCTGCACTGAAGTATAAGTTAGAAGATGCATTCAAGTTCCAGGACCTCTTCTTTATTACCTGAGAAACTGGAATAAAAAATTAATCTCTTCAAAAATTACTAAATTTACTCCTAGGATTGCTGTGCCATTTGAAAAGATACTGTGTGTCAGAAACCTGAACAGTGATTCTATGATGATTCTCAGCAGAGACTCCATGAAAGTTGGCTCCATTCTCTACCTTTTCTGTCCTTTCTGATTCTAAGTTACCTCGTCTGTTATGAATAAAATTTTCCAAAGCACTTTAGAGAAGTAGATCTATATATATGCTATTTCTACTATATATATTCTACAAATTCACAGTGTCAAAATGACGAAAGGGATTGTCATTGCTGCCCAACACTGCTTATGAAAGGAACACAGACATCAGAGAATCACAATTCAATGAAGGATGATTGCCATGGATCCAGCTACCTGAATGAATGCCTTGATCAGTTCCTCATGACCCAAATATTGGAAATAACTGCAGTTCTCTCACTATCACAAAGTGATTTTCACTTACAACTGTTGTCTGCATTTTTTCTTCTTTTTATTCAAGTTCGAATGAAGCAATCAAAAACCATTTTGAGCAGAAACTGTGACCTGAGAGATGAATTAGGCAACAGGTGATGTGTTTCTTCAGCCCTAAGGTTCTTACACTACCTATGTAAAGAAAACAAATGAACTTTGAGTTCTAGCTATGACATGATAGACTACGTCAGATAAACTTTCCTATTGAGGGGCTGGGAAGAGTAGTAGGAGGTGGGAATATAAAAGCTGGAAAAAGTAGGTACAAAATAAAAATAAAAAAGCTAGTGGAAGGCACTGGAGCATAACCAGTGCAGGTAGAGTTTCAGAGTCTATGATCCTCAAGAGGAGACAAACGCAGTAGGTGAGCTCCATATTCATCCAAGCTTTTTCTTCTGAGGACATTTTCAGAACTTTGTTGCTGGAGAAAGGAGATTGGCAGAATTAATTGGCTGAGAAGACCGATCTTCTAGCATTTTATAGGCCAAGTCCTGAACAGAAAGGCAATGCAAGGATGGAGTTCCAAAATCTGTCTGCCTGCTCCTATGAGTCTTTGACCAGCACTTCAATTGTGTGTGTACAGGGAAAGTCACCAAAACAAAACAAAACAAAACAAAACAAAACAACAACAGAAAACACAATAAAACATGACATCTAGAAGACTAAAAGGCTGAAAGGAAATTTTAACATTTCGGTTATGCTGTGAAGACAGAGGTTGGCACTCAAGCATTTCAAAGGTGGAGGAACTTTCATGAACACCCTGGGCTTTCAGACGAGAGTCCAAAAAGGTCACGTCCTTGGAGGAATGGCTCACAAAAGGAATAAGTATCATATTCTGGGAGTAAGAAAAAAAAATCCTAAGAGAAGCAGCACTGAAGGAAGACTAAGCCGTGCCTCCCTAGGATCACTCTGTTCTTCCAGAGGCCTTTCTGCCTCCCAGAAAAGACCTAGTCATCTTTAAAGAGAGATAACATCAAGAAGAGCCATTATTACTTTTTCCAGCTTTATTGAAGTATAATTAACAACTAAAAATTGTATATATTTGCAGTGTAAAATGTGATGTTTTGATATATGTATACATTTTGAAATAATTACCACAATTAAGCTAATTAACATATTCATCACCTCATCACTCTCTTAGCAGATTTTAACTATATAATACAGTATTATTAATTATATTCATGGCTGGGTGCGGTGGCTCTCACCTGTAATCCTAGCACTTTGGGAGGCTGTGGCGGGTAGATCACTTGAGGCCAGGAGTCTGAAACCAGCTGGACCAACATGGCAAAACTCCATCTCTGCTAACACTACAAACAAATTAGCCGGGTGTTGTGGTGCATGCTTGTAGTCCCAGCTACTTGGGAGGCTGAAGCATGAGAATTGCTTGAACCCAGGAGGTGGAGGTTGCAGTGAGCCAAGGTCATGCCACTGCACTCCAGCCTGGGTAACAGAGCAAGATTGTGTCTCCAAAATATATATATATATGTGTGTGTATATATGTATACACACACACATACACATACACACACATATATATATATTTTTTACCACATTGCATATTAGATCTCCAGAATTTATTTATCTCATCTAACTGAAATGTTACACCTTTTCACCAACATCTCTCCATTTCCCACACCCCTCCAGTCCCTAGAAACCACCATTCTACTCTCTGCTTCTATGAATTCAACTTTTGAGTCTTCCTATAAGTGAGATCATGTAGTATTTGTCTTTCTGCACCTGACTTATTTCACTTAGTGTAATGTCCTCCAGGTTCATAACATATTGTCCCAAATGACAGGATTTTCTGCTTTTTATAGATGAATAATATTCTACTGTATACAATATGCCACATTTTCTTGGTGCATTAATATATCCTCAGACACTTCAGTTGATTCCATATCTTGGCTATTATGAACACTGCTTCAATGAACATGTAAACACAGACAGCTCTTCAAAATATAGATTTCAATTTCTTTGGAGATACACCCAGGAATAGGGTCACTGGATCATATGGTAGTTTTGTTTCTAATTTTGTAAGGAAACTCCACATTATTTTCCATAATGGCTATATTAATTTATATTTTCACTAACAGGATATAAAAGTTCCCTTTTCTACATATCATTGTCAACAATTCTTGGGGTTTGTTTTTGGTCTTTTTTATAACAGGCATTCTAACAGATGTGAGATAATATCTCACTGCAGTTTTGTTTTGCATTTCCCTGATAGTTGATGATGTTGAACGCTTTGTCTTATAGCTGTTGTCCAGGTGTTTCTCTTCTTTGGAAAAATGTCTATTGAGGTTCTTTGTCCATTTTTAAAAATATTATTTGTTTTTTAGCTATTGACTTGTGTTCTTTATGTATTTTGGATATTAACCCCTTATCATATATATGGTTTGCAAATATTTTCTTCCATTCTGTAGGTTGTCTCTTCCTTCTGTTGATTGTTTCTTTACTGTACAGAAGCATTATAGTTTGATGCAGTCCTATTTGTTTATTTTTGCTTTTGTTGTCTGTGCTTTTGATATAATATCAAAAAAAAATAAATTCCTGAATTGGTGTCAAGAAGTTTTTTTTTTTTGCCTGTGTTTTCTTCTAATAGTTTTCAGGTCTTATGTTTAAGTCTTTAATCCATTTTAAGTTTATTTTTGCATAGGCTGGAAATAAGGGTCCAGCTATATTTTTCTGAAAGTGGATATCCAGTTTTTCCAATACCGTGCATTGAAGAGACTGTCCTTTCTCCATTATGTGTTCTTGGCACTTTGGTTGAAGACAAATTGACTATAATTCCATGTATTCTTTTCTGGGCTCTGTGTTCTATTTCATTGTTATATGTTTCTGTTTCTATGCCAGTGTCATACTGTTTTGAGTATAATAGCTTTGTAGTATATTTTAAAATCAGGTATTGTGATGTCTCCAGCTATGTTCTTTATGCTCAAGATTAGTTTGGCTGTTTGGAGACTTCTGTAGTTCCTTAGGAATTTCAGGATTGTTTTTGTATTTCTACAAAAAACATCATTGGAATTTTGATAAGGATTACATCTGTAGATTGCTTTGGGGTAGTAGAGATATTGTAACAGTATTAATTCTTCCAGTCCATGAACGTAATATCTTCCATTTATTTGTGCCTTTAATTTCCTTTATTAATCTTTTCTAGTTTTCAGCATACAAATCTCTCACTTGCTTGATTAAATTTATTCTTAAGTATTTTGGGGGGCTAATGAAAATGAGATTTTTAAAAAAATTTTATTTAGATAGTTTATTGTTAGTGTATAGAAACACTACTGATTTTGCATTTTTCTTTTTCATCCTGGAACTGTACAGGGTTGTTTATAAGTTATAGCAGTTTTTGGTGTAGTCTTTAGGGTTTTCTTTATTGAGACCATATCGTCTACAAATAGAACAAATTTTACTTCTTCCTTTATCATTTGGATACTTTTTATTAATTTTTCTTGCCTTATTTCTCTGGCTCAGACTTCCAGTACTATGTTGAAGTGATGAGTTGGAAATCTATATCTTCTTCCTCGTATTAGAGGAAAAGTTTCCAGCTTTTCATCATTAAGTATAATGTTAACTGTGGCCTTATCATATATGACCTTTAATAACTTGAGGTACATTCGTCCTACACCTCATTTTTTGAAAATTTTTGTCATGAAAGGATGATGAATTGTATGAAATGTTTTTTTCTGCATTTTTTGAGATGACAGCATAAATTTTATTCTTCATTTGTTAGTGTGGTGTATTACATTTATTGATTGGCATATGTTGGACCATCTTTGAATCCCAGAGATAAATCTCATTTCTCCTGATGAATAACTCACATCTCCTGATGAATAACTTTTTCTGCTGACCAAGATTTCCAGTAAAATACCTAAAGCCAATCAAGTTAGTTGACATTCTTGTTTTGTTCCTGTATCACAGAAAATTGTTAAATATATTATTAGTATGCTGTTAAATGTAGGATTTTTTGTAGAACTTTTTGCCTGATTAAGAAAATTTCCTTATATTCCTAGCTTGTTGGGATTTTTTACAATAAACAGGTGTTGAAATTTTTCTAGTGCTTTTTCTGCCTTTATTGAAAGAATCATAGTTTTTCTCCTTTGTTTTGTTAAGGGGATGGTATGAATTACATTGATTGATTTTCAAAGGTTAAATCAACCTTGGGAATACAACATACTTCATGATGTGTTATCCATTTTATGTATAGTTGCATTTGATATTCTTGTATTTTGTTAAGGATTTTTGCTTTTATGATTGTGACAGAGATTAGCTTGTTAAATTTATTTACTGGATTCTTAACTTTATATCTGGTGTTATTCAGTTCTAGAATTTATCTTTCAGTTATGACCCCTTCTATATTGTTACTATTTATCTTTCCAAATTCTCAGCTTATATCTTAATTAAAATATATGTTATATCCAATATCAAGAGCTTTGCTTTTCTGTTTATTTGTTGCTTTTTAAAGTTTCTAATCATACAGATGATAGATGTGTTTATTTTGATTGTCTAACAGATATTATTATGTAGAAATTTATTTGTGGTTTGCATTTCTATGGAATCAGTGGTGATATTCCCTTTACCATATTTTATTGTTTCTAATTGATTCATCTCTGTTTTCTTCTTTATTAGTCTGGCTAGCAGTCTATCTATTTTTGTTAATTTTTTCGAAAAACCAGCTGCTGGATTCATTGACTTTTTAGAGAGTTTTTCATGTCTGTTTCTCCTTCAATTCTGCTCTGATCTTAGTTATTTCTTGTCTTTCACTAGCTTTCTAATTAGTTTGCTTTTGCCTCTCTAGCTCTTGTAATTGTGATATTAGGGTGCCAATTTGAGATCTTTCTAGCTTTCTGATGTGGGCATTTAGTGCTATAAATTTCCCTCTTAGCATCACTTTAGCTGTGTCCCAGAGATTCTGGTATATTGTCTCTTTGTTCTCATTGATTTCAAAGAACTTCTTGATTTCTGCCTTAATTTCATTATTTACACAGGAGTCATTCAGGAACAGATTGTTCAATTTCCATGTAATTGTGTGGTTTTGAGTGAGTTTGTTAATCCTGAGTTCTAATTTGATTGCACTGTGGTGTGAGAGACTGTTACGATTTAACTTTTTTTGCATTTGCTGAGGAGTGTTTTACTTCTAATTATGTCGTCAATTTTAGAATAAGTGTCATATGGCACTGAGAAGAACATATATTCTGTTGATTTGGGGTGGTGAGTTATGTAAATGGCTATTAGGGTCACTTGATCCAGAACTGAGTTGGAGTCCTGAATATCCTTGATAATTTTCTGTCTCAATGATCTGTTTAATATTGACAGTGGGGTATTAAAGTCTCCCACTATTATTGTGTAGGAGTCTAAGTCTCTTTGTAGGTCTGTAAGAACTTGTTGTATCAATCTTGGTCCTCCTGTATTAGGTGCATATATATTTAGAATAGATAGCTCTTCTTGTGGATTTGTTCCCTTTACCATTATGTAATGCTCCTCTTTGTCTTTTTAGATCTTTGTTGGTTTAAAGTCTGGTTTGTCAGAGACTAGGATTTCAACCTCTACCTTTTTTTTTTTTTTTTCTGCTTTTCATTTTCTTGGTAAATTTTTCTTCATCCTTTTATTTTGAGCCTATGGGTGTCTTTGCATGTGAGATGGGTCTCTTGAACCCAGCACACTGATGGGTCTTGACTTTTTATCCAATTTGCCAGTCTGTGTCTTTCAACTGGGGTTTTTACATTTATGATTAGTATTGTAATGTTATGTGTGAATTTGATCCAGTCATCATGATGCTTATCTGGTTATTTTACATACTAGTTGATGCAGTTTCTTCGTGGTGTCATTGGTCTTTATATTTTGGTGTGTTTTTGCAGTGACTGGTACCGGTTTTTCCTTTACATATTTAGTGCTTCTTTCAGGAAATCTTGCAAGGCAGGCCTGGTGGTAATGAAATCCATCAGCATTTGCTTGTCTGGAAAGGATTTTACTTCTCATTTGCTTATGAAGTTTAGTTTAGCTGGATATGAAACTTTGGGTTGAAATTGTTTTTCTTTAAGAATATTGAATATTGGTCCCCAATCTCCTCTGGCTTGTAGAGTTTCTATTGAGAGGTACTATAAACACTTCTACGCAAATAAACTAGAAAAACCTAGAAAATGGACATATTCCTGGATGTATACACCCTCCCAAGACTAAATCAGAAAGAAGTCAAATCCCTGAATAGACCAATAACAAGTTCAGAAATTGAGACAGTAATTAACAGCCTGCCAACCAAAAGAAGCCCAGGACCAGATGGATTCACAGCTGAATTTTACCAGAGGTACAAAGAGAAGCTAGTACCATTCCTTCTGAAACTATTCAAAACAATTGAAAAGGAAGGACTCCTTCCTAACTCATTTTATGAAACCAGCATCATCCTGATAATAAAACCAGGAAGAGACACAACAAAAAAGAAAACACTTCAGTCCAATATCCCTGATGAACATCAATGAGAAAATCCTCAGTAAAATGTTAGAAAACCTAATCCAGCAGCACATCAAAAAACTTATCCACCACCATCAAGGTGGCTTCATCTCTGGGATGTTCAAGCCTGGTTCAACATATGCAAATCAATAGATGTAATCCATCACATAAACAGAAACAAAGACAAAAACCACATGATTATCTCAATACATGCAGAAAGGTCATTGATAAAATTCAGCATCCCTTCATGTTAAAAACTCTCATTAAACTAGGTATTGATGGAACATATCTCAAAATAATAAGAGCTGTTTATGACAAGCCTGTAGCCAGTATCATATTAAATGGAAAAAAGCTGGAAGCATTCTCTTTGAAAATCCATTCAAGGAAAGGATGCTCTGTCTCACTGCTCCTATTTCAACATAGTATTAAAAATGCTGGACAGGGCAAACAGGCAAGAGAAAGAAATAAACCATATTTGAATAAGAAGAGAGGAAGTCAAATTGTCTCTTTTTGCTAGATGACATGATTTTATATTTAGAAAACCCCCTCAACTGAGCCCAAAAACTCTTTAAACTGATAAGCAACTTCAGCAAAGTCTCAGGATACAAAATCAATGTGCAAAAATTCCAAGCATTCCTTTACACCAACAATAGACAAGCAGAGAGTCAAATCATGAACTCCCATTCACAATCATTGCAAAGAGAATAAAATATACAGGAATACAGCTCACAAGGGAAATAAAGGACCTCTTTAAGGAGAACTACAAACCACTGCTCAAGGAAATAAGAGAAGACATAAACAAATGGAAAAACATTCCATTCTCATGGATAAAAAGAATCAATATCGTGAAAGTGACCATAATGTCCAAATGTAATTTATAGATTCAATGCTATTCCCGTCAAACTACCATTGACATTCCTCACAGAATTAGAAAAAAAAACTAATTTAAATTTCATATGGAATCAAAGCAGACCCCGTATAACCAAGACAATTCTAAGCAAAAAAACTTGAAGCTGGAGGCATCATACTACCTGACTTCAAACTACACTACAAGACTACAGTAACCAAAACAGCATAGCATTGGTACAGAAACAGATATATAGACCAATCAAACAGAACAGAGGCCTCAGAAATAATGCCACACATCTACAATCATCTGATCTTTGGCAAACCTGACAAAAACAAGGAACGAGGAAAAGATCTCCTAATCAATAAATGGTGCTGGTAAAACTGGCTAGCCATATGCAGAAAACTGAAACTGGACCCTTTCCTTACACCTTATACAAAAATTAACTCAAGTTGGATTAAAGACTCAAATGTAAAACCCCAAACCATAAAAAACCCTAGAAGAAAACCTAGGCAATACCATTCAGGACATAGGCATGGGCAAAGACTTCATTCTAAAAATGCCAATAGCAATTGCAACAAAAGCCAAAATTGACAAATGGAATCTAATTACACTAAAGAGCTTCTGTACAGCAAAAGAAGCTATCATCAGAGTGAACAAACAACCTACAGAATGGGAGAAAATTTGTGCAAGCTACTCATCTGAGAAAGGTCTAGTATCTAGAATCTACAGGAAACTTAAACAAATGTACAAGAAAAAAACAACCCCATCAAAAAATGGGCAAAGGATATGAACAGAAACTTCTGAAAAGAAGACATTTATGGAACCAACAAACATATGAAAAAAAGCTCAACATCAGTGATCATTAGAGAAATGCAAATCAAAACCACAATGATATACCATCTCATGCTAGTCAGAATGGTGATTGTTAAAACGTCAGGAAACAATAGATGCTGGTGAGGCTGTGGAGGAATAGGAACACTTTTACACTGTTGGTGGGAATGTAAATTAGTTCAACCATTGTGGATGACAGTATGGCAATTCCTCAAGGATCTAGAACCAGAAATACCATTTGACCCAGCAATTCCATTACTGGGTATATACCCACAAGAATATAAATCATTCTACTATAAAGACACAGTCACACACCTTTTTTATTGCAGTACTATTTACAATGGCAAAGTTATGGAACCAACCTAAAGATCCATCAGTGATAGACTGGATAAAGAAAATGTGGTTCATGTACACCATGGAATACTATGCAGCAATTAAACGGAATGAGATCATGTCCTTTGCAGGGACATGGATGAAGCTGGAAGCCATCATCCTCAGCAAATTAACATAGGAAGAGAAAACCAAACTAGGGCCCTTTGGCAGATAGGGGGTGAGGGGAGGAAACTTAGAGAATTGGTCAGCAGGTGCAGCCAACTACCAAGGTACACGTATACCTACGTAACCTACAAGTTCTGCACAGGTATCCTGGAACTTAAAGTAAAATAAATTTAAAAAAAGAAATGTATTTGTAGATATAATTTGAGGATTAGAATAATTTTGCTATCCAGTATAAATGACTCACATTTACTCCTGCTAAGTATCTAAGGATATCAGCAATCTGGGAATTAAGAATATTTAAAGTTTTTCTTGTGTTTTGTTTTATTTTTGTTTTTGTTTTGCAGTGTCTGTGAGAGCCCCTATTTCCAGTTTACCCTTATCCTAAATTGTAACCCTTTAGAATCCCAACCCAAATCATTGAGTTTACTGCAATTCCATGCTTTTTGATCCGTGGACTCAAACATTTTCTTTTCCATGCCCCAGTATGTTGTCACAAATGCTTGTCAAACACTACCAAAATAAATGCCACCCCAAATGCTGGTTAACCTCTTTTGATTTCGATGTTCTTTTGGATATGGTTCCAGTAAAATATTCTTCATCTTATTAGTATTCAAGGATATCTATATATCTTTATACCTCTTTGTACCTATCTCTCTTTCTCACTCGCTCTATCATTGATCCTTATCAATTCTAGTTGTCCTTGATGAGAATATTAATTCAAATCATTTAATTGATTATTAATGTGATACTTACTATTACCATTGCTATTAATGTAATTAGGAAATGTGATTGTTACACTTAGTTTCTAGTGGTTAATAATTCTTTGAATGCTGACATTATGATTTTTATTTTATTTTTAAACTTATCTTTATTATTTATAGTAAACAGGTGTTACATGTGCAATAAGAAAAAAGTATTTAAAATTTTTAAAGATCAGTATTGGAGGGACTATATTTTCTGTAGGTTATATGAAAAGTCATGGAAGAAAATATAATCTGAAAGTAACAGAACTCAGTAATTGAAGGCAGTATAAAAAACTAAGGCCAGAGCTGCTACCTTCTCCCCTGTACACTGCACTCTCCTGGTTTTAGGAATACTCAACTTAACTCAAGCAGTAAAGTTTTCACTGTATCTTTACTGAACTGTGATATATCCAAAAAAGGGGGGCAGAAAGATATTGAATTTCCAGCTGTAATGTGGAAGAAATGGAGAAACAGAAAATCCTTAACTGAGACAGGTTTAGGACATGAGAACACTCTTCAAATATTTGAAAATTTAGTATGTAGAAGAGAGACTTAATACATGTGGATTTCAAGTGAAAATAGAAAGTTAAATAAAAATAAGAATGGACATTTTCTAAAAAATCAAAAAGTAGTATGGAGAACCTTGCAAAACATAGTATTATTTGTCATGGGAAGTGTTAAAACAAAGTGTGGATGATTAGTCAAGCTTCCCTTAAATGAGTATATTCATTACAAATTTAGAATACTTGTAAAATTTTGTTTCTGAGGTTGTTCTGGCAGCAGCATAGAGATTACATTGTAGGAAAGAGAGCTTAGAATCAAATAAACTAGGTAATCTAAACGCTGAATTATGAGAACCCAGGCATGTCTGTTGACAGCAGATATGGCAAAGGCATAGAAACCAAAAGGAGTTTTTGCAAGTGAACCAAATGATTTACTGGTTTAACATATTTGCAAGATAAACTAAAAGATAATAGTCAAAAATGCTTTTTTAATGTTTTACCATAATACTAGAGAAATGTAGGATTAAGTTGGACAATAAAAATAAAAACCCAAATGATAAATTATAGAGGATTTTAAAATATTTATTATTACACAAGTTTTTGCGTAAAATTTTCTTTCTGATTTCTGAAGCTATTTCTTTTCTTGAAAAGCAGTCATTTGTTCTAAAAAATGTTCTACCTCCATAATCTGTCCTGCTGAAAAATTGCAACAACCCATGTGTGAATAATAGAAATTTTTCATTATTTCTGCCTAATTCAATTTTTAGCTTTCCCAATTTAAGGGAAGTTCAGGCTCATTATCCATCCTGGAAAGGTAGATTATTGCTGATATGATGGTATTACTGTAGTATGGAACATCCAAAATTGATATAATTCTTCCCAAGTCTTTTAAAATAGCTATTTTCTTCATTGTCCTTCTACTATTTGTATGGCTCTGCACAAGAAACTTGTGTTATATCAGGAAACAAGGTAATATAATTCACAATTTTTGTAGTTTTCTTTGTTTTTGTTGTAGGGAGAATAACAGTCACCCAAAGATGTCCATATCTTAATCTCTAGATCCTATGAATATACTATTTACATGGCAAAATGGAGTTTGCACATGTGATTAAGTTAAGGACCAGAATTTAGGGGGATTATCCTGGATTAAGCAGGACCAATCTAATCACATGAGTCCTTAAAAAGAGACAACTTTTTCCTTCTGGAGTTAGAGAAAGATATAACTACAGAAGAATGTTTTTGAAGTTGGAGGAAGAGGGGCATGGTTTAAGGAAAAGGGAAGGAATGCTTTTCTAGAGCCTCCTGAAAGAAACACAATTCATCAACACCTTGATTTTAGCCCTGCGAGAACTCTGTCCATCTTCTGACATACAGAACTGCAAGTAAAAAATTTGTGTTGTTTTAAGTCACTAAGTTTGAGGCCATAGCAATCCTGAAAACTAATACAGTTGTTTTCTCATACGTTTATCACGAGCATGGATTTTCTCACTCATCTTATTAGTTTGACATGTAGGCAGAAAAGAAATACATAGCCCAATTACCAGTAGTTTAAACAGAGTTTTACTTCTCTTCTATAAGGGAGATTTCAGATTTAGGCAGACCAAGGCAGGTGCTTCTGGTCAAGGGTGTCATCAGACCCAGACTCTTCTCAGGTTTCTACTCTGCCATCCTTTGTAGGTGTTTCATTCTTACTACAAGATGGGTGTAACTTCTCTAGGTATCACATCCTTGCTCTAGGAAAGAAGGGATAGAGATGCTTGAGTAGACAGCAAAGTGGTATCTTCACAAAACTTTTCCCGAAAACTCACTCAGCCTCTTCAGATTTTATGTTATTGCCAGACAGTCTCATATGGCCACTCTAGTTGTAAGGTGACTTAGAACTTGATATTCTTGACCAGCCAGGTTCACTGCTATCTTGAATAAATTTGGGGTTCTGTTAGTAAGAAACAAGGGGAGTGGTTTGGAACTTATCACAGCCTTCATCTCTATGGAGACACATTTTAGGAGAAACAGGGACTACTGCTAGAGTTGAAAGTGCTAACCTATACTGTGGAAAAGTACATGTGAGTAATCTGTAGAGAGGATTGAAACCCAGGGTCCCTTATTTGGAATCATAAATATTATGTGGGCATTGTCTTGTTCTGTTCAGGCAGCTCTAACAGATACTATAATCTGGGTAGCTTATAAATAACAGAAATTTATTTCTTGCTATCCTGGAAGCTGAAAGTCCAACATCAAGGTGCCAGCAGGGTCACTGTCTGGTAAGGGACCACTTTTTTTGTTCATAGATAGGACCTTCTAGCTGTGTCTTCCTCACATAGTGGAAGGGATGAGGATTCTCTGTCAGGCCCCATTTATAGGGGTACTAATTTCATTCATGAGGGCTTTGCCTCTATGAACTAATCACCTACAAAAGGCCCCATATCCTATTATAATACCATTACCTCAGTCATGAGGATCTCAATGTATGAATTAGGTGGGAAGCGGGTTGGGGGAGACAACAGACCTTCAGACCATAGCAGGCACTTAAATGAGTATAATTTTGTCTTAGTTTTCTAAGGCTGCCATAACAAAACACCGTGTGTGGCCTAAACAACATAAATTTATGTTCTCACAATTTTGAATGTGAGAAGTCTAGGATCATGATGTTGGCAAGGTCCTCTGAGACCAGTGTTTTTTGCTTGTAGAGGGATGTTTTCTCCCTGTGTCTTCACATCATTTTCTTTCTGTACATGTTTGTGCCCTAATTTCCTCTTCTAATAAGGACACCAGTCATTATGGACTAGGGTCCACCCTGATGACCTCATTTTGACTTAAATACCCTATCTCCAAATACAGTCAAATTTTGAAGTACTGGGGATTGCACTTCAACCTATCAATTTTGAAGAGTCACAATTCATCCAATAGCATATATATTCATGGATTTAAAAATCTTTTTTTTTTTTTTTTTTTTTTTTTGAGACGGAGTCTCGGTCTGTCACCCGGGCTGGAGTGCAGTGGCCGGATCTCAGCTCACTGCAAGCTCCACCTCCCGGGTTTATGCCATTCTCCTGCCTCAGCCTCCCGTGTAGCTGGGACTACAGGCGCCCGCCACCTTGCCCGGCTAGTTTTTTGTATTTTTTAGTAGAGACGGGGTTTCACCATCTTAGCCAGGATAGTCTCGATCTCCTGACCTCGTGATCCGCCCGCCTCGGCCTCCCAAAGTGCTGGGATTACAGGCTTGAGCCACCGTGCCCGGCCTAAAAATCTTTTAATTCAATTATATGATAGGACAGTGTACGAGGAGGAACACTGAAGAGATGTAAGTCTGTAAAGGTAGTTAACCCAGATTTGAATAATGTCATGCTAAGGTGTTTGTGTTTATTTTGCAAATAATGAGGAAAAAAGGACTGATTTTTAAACAGAGAAGTGTCATGAACAGATTTGCATTGTAGAAAAATAAGCCTTTGTGATAGTGGAGAAAGTCATAAAGGGGGCAAGGCTAGAAGCAGGAAGACCAAGAGGTTAATTTTTTCAATAGTTCATGCGATTGAAGATGCCAGTGGAACATCATACAGAAGGGAAGAGCAGCACTGTGCTGAGGTTTCTGGCATAAGTTAATCTCCTGACCCCTTGAATGTGGGATGGGAAGAAGAGGAAGAATAATTTTGGGCTCCTGAGCTCATAGTGGCTGTATTTGTGGAGATCAGGAGTGTAGAAGATTATTTCAGTTGGGCAAATTTTTGCTTTGACATACTCATGGCACATCCAGTAAGGCACTGGAAAAACACTCCTGCAGCAGTCAAAGATATAGGTCTGGATTAGAAAACAAATTAGTTGTCAATCTTTACAGCAGTTAACTAAAGTCCCAGTAGTCCCATTCAACAACAAACTTCAAATATCACTCTGTGTATGGCCCTGTGCTTTCCTTCAGAACTATTCAGGCTCAATAATCGTTGTGTTCTAAATTGCCCTTCTTGGCCCATTCGGAATTGGGTGCTCTACCAACATAATAATTCTATTTACTCTTTCCTAATTGATAAGATGATAAAACCTCTGATTAGCTGTCACCATCAGAGGTAAGGCTGTCCTCGTCACCTGATTAGACTAATGTAAAACATTGAAATTGGTCTTCCTGCTCTTTATCTATCTACCCCTTCTCCAGTCTTTCAATACACAACAGCTCCATATAAAATCCTAAAATTGTAGCTTGTTTCACTGCTCCATCAGATTCCTGAGCCTGGTGTTGAAAAATTCCACGGTCTGGTCCCAACACAGTCCCGTGACTCCATCTCTCTCTCTCCTTTCCTCTTCATGAACCTCCACTTGGCTATGCTCAGAGCATCCATTATCAGCTTACTTCTCTGTTTCATGTTCACATTATCTAACTTGCACTTACCCAAGCCCTTGGTTTACTTCTTAAAGCAGAAATCTTCTATCTCTTTTAGAACCAGGATTTCCTGATTGCCTCAGTATTGGTTCTCATCTAATTCTCTATGACATTTATGTGGGTTGGAAATCATTTGCTGCCTTATATAGTGTATTAGTCAGCTGCACTGACAAAGCAAAATACCACATACCAAGTGGCTTATTAACAGAAATGTATTTCTCACACTTCCGGAGACTAGGAAGCCAAAGATCAGGATACCAGCCAATTCAGTTCCTGGTGACAGCCCTCTTCCTGGCTTGCAGATGGCCACAGTTTTGCTATGCACTCACCAAGCGCTTTCCTTAGTGTGTGCAGAGAAAAAGAGCTCATTCTTCCTCTACCTATAAGGCCACCAATTCTATTGGCTTAGGATCCCACTTTTATGACATCATTAATTTCCTCCTAAAAACCTGATATCCAAATGCAGTCACATTAGAAGTTAGTTGGTCAACATACAAATTTTGTGGGACATAACCCTCTCCATTAGCATATAGTCACTTAACTGTGTTATATTTACATATGTCTTATCACCTCAGCTAGATTTGAGTTCCTCTAAGACGGAGTCTCTGCTATATACTTGTTTCTTCTCCTTTTCAGTATTTCTTACCTGATTCTGGGCATCTAGTCACAAATACACATTGGATAAAAGAGTAGCACCGAGTCACTTCTTTAGCATGCACTTTCCACTCTGCTGACTCTCATTTTCCTGTGAAGTTCGGGTTTAGATTTCCAGATGGTGCATGCTTAATTACTCAGACAGTTTAGCTTGATGAATGACTAGCATTAAGAATTAAGGATTAAATCCTATTTAGTCCTAAATTTTTTCATGAGGGTGGGCATAGGTGTACATGTACTCTTCCCTCTGTCCTCTGTTAGCCAGTGATAAATAAGGTCCAGCTATGATTTTCATCAGCCCCCCCCCCCTTCTCTTCTCTTTAGTTTTCTATCTTTAAAAGGGGTGTGAGGAGGTCTTGAGGAAGACGAATGAGTCAACTTTTCCCGTAACTGTGATCGGGTCTTAAATTTTAAAATAGAAAAGTGTAAAAATGATCCTATACTGAGATTGAATTTTCTTTTAATGCACTAATTCACACTGTTTAGATCATTTATATCCTTCAGTCTATCAAATGAAAGCCTATGGGTAGACTCTAGTGCATGAATTATTGACAGCAAGGCCAGTCTTGTGTCCTTTGAGGCTCTTACAGTCTATCTGGTAAAAGCCTAAGTGGAGTTTTTAAATGTGTGGTTCAACAGTAGTGTGCTATGCCAAAGAAGTTTAGAGCCAGGCTCTGCTTAGTAACAGCATAAAAGTTTATTTAGCTCATAATAATTGGGGGGGATGAAAGTCCAAATTAGTGAATATCTGAATTTATGCTATTTTTAAAGAAATGCACTTTTATTTATGGCTATTACCAGCCCAGTAAAGTTTCTAATTTTATCCATCAACAAATAAAATCATCTTGAAAACATAGCAAAAGAAACTTACCTCTTCCATCTGATGTTTTAAAATACAGCAATGGGGAAATATTTTAGATTTTGAAATAGTAGCAGACTTTTAGGTTTTTTATGTAACTTCTTTTGGAAGACTCCAAGGTCTTCAGTACCGAACAGTAAGGAATGACCTAAAGTGCATAGGGTCTTAGGAGGCTAATAATCGTGAAATTGAACTTTTGCTTTCTAATTCCACTATCTCTATAAGTGACCTTTCCCTCCTGCTTCACCCACTTTCACACTGGCCATTTATTTACTACATTTATGCCCTTTTGACTTCAGTGCTTCAAAACCAACCACACACATAAACAAATCCTCATCCTTAATTAAAACAACATGGATTTAAAAATCTGACCAATATTCAATCTGGCTACATGTGCATACGTACATTATAGAGCATTTCTTTCTTTAACCTACTTTACTACTGTTTTTATGCTGCTATGCTAGGGATTGTGCATGGAAATCACTTTGTAAGCAGAAACCATGAATCACTGTGTCAAAGGAGTTAAAGGCACATGATTCAGTATTAGACAGACCTGGCTCCCAGCCTTGTCTCAGCCACATGTTAGCCATTTGGCCTTGGGCAAATTGCTTTTAACTTTTTAAGCTATGGTATCTTAGTCTATAAAACATAATAAAAATGTACCCACCTGGTATCTTTGTTGTAATAATTAAATTCAATAATGTAGGCATAGTGCTGGCATATATTAGATATTCAATAAATGTCAGTCGTTTTCATACAGATTGGCACCAAGTACCTTCCTTCTAAGTAATTGATACAAATCCCTTCTCTATGATACTGTCTTTAAAATAATTGGTACCAACATGGGTATTAATAAAAAATAATCAACCTTTTAATGGGGAACATTCTGACATATTAATAATTATATCAACATCACCTCTATTTTTTATGTTTTGTATTTATTTAAAGTTTGTATTAATTGTTGGCAAATGTTCTGCTTAAGATAGTTGAAAAGGAACCTAAGTTGGTGAGAGCCATCTATGATAACACTTTGTTGTATATTATTGCATTTTTGAGTAGTAATCCTTTCTAAAAGTAAACTTACGTCTGGTCTGTCTTGATGTAATAATAAATTCCAAATGAATGGAGTTCAAATAGAGATTTTTACCTTATTTTTTTTTATGGGCTATTACTGTCACCACCCATTTGGAATGTCAGTTCTGCTTAGTAGCTCTGCCGTTTACTGAAAAAGAGAGGAAAAAAAGCTTTTCAAAGATGAGAAAGCCTTTTTAATATTCAGTTCCATTTTCCAGGACAAACCAAGCTTTCACTAAGCTAGAAAAAGCATAAAGATTCTAACTCATCCACCACCTCCATTGTGATATAAATCCAATTAATCCTAAGGAAAAGGGCACCTCCTCCAAGAACTGTGTAGTTGCTGGAGTAATAACAATCTAGCCCCTAAACACCCACCTGCCTCCACTGCGCTTTGGCACCATACTCAGGCTGTGCAATATGCTTTATGCTTTCTGCACCTAGGAAGTAGTTGGTAAGGGGTGAAGATGAACATCTTTAACATGGCAGTCAAAGAAAAGCTTCAAAGACACTTGGGGACCTGTTGCTACCTTACATCAAATCTATTGCTCTAAAAGATCTTCCCTTGTACCCCCCTTTTCTTGACTCTACTGAAAGAAACTATTGCTGTCATTATTAAAGTCATTAAAATTTTCCAGAAGAGAAACTGTTTAGCAAACTCAGTTTAGGGACTATCTCGCCACATTTCAAAGTTCCAGCAGAAGGCTAGGGTCATGATATTTGGTGAGTTTCTGGTGGGAAAACAAATGAAAAACATGACTCCTAAGAAGTGAATCCTGACTTTCCTCACCAGCACTCCTCAATATACGTGTGCTCCCTGCTTAATAGTCTTGCCTCATGCTGACATCTTCCTCTGTGCTGGCAGTTTTCAGGTCCTGTTGAGTCAAGGAACATGAGAGTATTGCATGCCAACCAAATTACTTCAGTGTTGATTTGCACCAGAGCCAAGTATTCTTAAATGACAAGATCATTTAAGGATCACCTGAGGACAGATCATAGTGTATGTTTTCAACATAGCTTCTGTGCTCTCTTGTTTAAACTATTTCAGAATCTCAACTTCCACCAAATTTAATAAACATTCACTGAGGATATGTCAGGGTCAGACATCTGTCTACAGGCTGTGAAGGATACAGAGTTGAAGAAGGCATGCCTTTGTTTTTACTCTGATACAAATCAAAATTCTCAAAAATATATGAGATTAAAAAGAGAAAGGCAAAATTGCATATAACTATACAAAAAAAAAAAAAAAGCTTTTGTATTGGCAACCAGCCTCATATTCAAGTCTACTGAATGTCTAACAATAATAGTTTTTTGGTTGAGCTCCTGACTTAAGACATATTCCAGACACAACCCCGTAGTATGTTTTAGACTAACTTTGTCTACTCATTAAGGGAATAACGCAAAATCCGTTTAAAAAAAAAATGTTTGTCCCACAAGGCCTTGTAGCTTAATAGAGACTACTTTAGTGTCACTGTAGATTATAGAACACAGAACTACTTCTTGTCTAGTAAAATCAACTGTAAATTATTTCTTCAGTCATCAGGCTCCTGAAATCACATTTCCATCAATTTGTTAGGTGATATTCAGGCCTGGACAGCAGCATCCAGCTTGATACTGAAAACACCATGCTCTAAAAATGAATTTGATTAACAATTAAGCATTTGTTGGGATATAACATGATAGCAAAAATGTAAGCAAAGAGGAAGGTTCTGATAAATCAGAAATGTTGCTAAAGTTGTAAACGTCACTAGAATGATAATGAGTTGCTTGATTGGATAAATAGGAGACAGAAGGTGTATTCTCAAGGACATTTATTAATGTTCATCTCATGAATCAACTAAGTGCAACGTAAAAACCGCTTCCACCATTTATATTTTAAAATTGAAAATTGACCACTGAGAATTGAGATGATTATATATCTAATAGTTTCTGAGGAAATTCATGTGGAAAATAAGAACCCAAAAAACTGATGGTAAAATATCAGGTGAGTGTTGTCACTTTCAGCCTGGGGGGAAGGTCAGTATCACCTAGGATTCCTCCCATTACTGTCTCTTTCTCCACTGGGGCCTCTACCACATCCACTGCAGATGTTAACTGAATCTTATTTTTGCAAGCCCCTGCTTAGAATTAAATAAGTATGTGTAATTGAGCAAATAAATATGGGATGTTTGGCAAGGAATTCTATGGTGTATCATTTCCAAAAATAATTAGAAAGGAATTTATTAAAAATAAAAACTCATCAGGGCACATTATATACCTATTACAAAGGTGAAAGGACAAATCTTTCACTTGAGTTCTTGGACTACTTATATTCCTTCCTCTCCCTGATGTCCCAATAGCATCGCAAACCCAAGCTACGCAGGGAGCCTTTTGGTGAGAATCTCTGGAGTTGAGACAGCCTACAAGCAATCCCAACATCCTTTCTATGTGACCTGGAAATGTTATTCAGTCACTGTAATGTATGCTTTGGTCTCCTCTTGTGTAAAATGTAGATAATCATTATACTCACCTCATATTGAGGTGGGTACATTGAGAAGGACTTTAAGTGATAATGAATATGAAGCTCTTTACATAGCATCTCACTTAGAAAACACAGAATAAGTATATATCTACATATATGCCATTTAGAATTGACTTGCTTGCCTTCCTTTGCAAATAAGCTCTTTCCTCTGACATTCTCATTTTGGTAAATTAAGATCAATATCCTTCTAAAGGCTGAGGCTCAAAACCTTAAGCATCATGGACTCCTTCATTGACATTGAGACAGCCTATCCCTTTACAGCCTCTTCTTCATCCCAACTTTATATGACCATTTGCTAAATTCCTGCATGTCATTCATCCACCATAATGTCTCTTGAATATTTGCTCTTAATTCTGTTTTTAGAACAATCATATATTCGTTCTCATCTAGGTTCCTGTGACAGTGTCCTGATGAAAGTCCCCACTTCTTCTCACTTTAATCCTTCCTACATAGAACTTCCAGTTTAGTCTTCCTAAAGTTTTATTTTGACAGTGATGAATATAATCACTCCTAATAAATTGAGTATGGTTATTACTCATTAACTTAACAAATATTGAGTGATCAACTGTTATACTCCAGGAAATGTTCTCATTACTAAGGATATAGCAGCAAATACAATAAAAGTCCAGGTCCTGAAGGAGCTTAAATTCTTATGAACATAATAATTGTACAGAAAACAACAACTTGATATATTTCTATAAAAGAATAAACTCTAGTGTGAATGCTTATTGTTATTAATCATACTTGATATTTGACTAAATATTGCCAACCATATTTCATGTATTTCATATATATTACCTATAAACTTTAGGCAACTGTTAAAATGATGACTGGGACAGGAAACAGGAAAATACTGGATCGAAGAGGGTGGTTCTCTGGCGAAGGCCTACCCTCAAGCCTGGAAACTCCTGGCCCTAAATGAGAGCAGGCATTCCTGTTTTCACATCCAAAAGTTGACTTTTGGCCCATCATGCCCCTCTATCCTGTACCCATATAAACCCCAACCCCAGGCTTCACAAGCAGACAAGCAGACACGAAGATGAGAGGACTAACAGAAGAGCAGAAGAGCAGAACAGTGCAGCAGAGAGAAGAGGAGCATCTGTACGCCAAGAGGGGTTCAGCTGGGGATGGTTGGAGAGATTGGCCAATGGATGGCCAAACTCCAGGGGAAGATAGTCTTCCCACTCCATTTCCCTTCCAGCTACCCCTGAAAGCCATCCATCCCCGCCACACACAAACCCCACCCGCGCTGAGCGTCGTCTCCACCACTCAATAAAACCCCTGTATTCATCCTTTAAGTCCGTGTGTTACCTGATTCTTCCTGGTCTCCAAAGACCTGGGTACCAAGAGGGCACTGAGCTGGCTAACACTTAAGCTGTCCATGGACAGCAAGGCTAATAGAGCACACTGTAACACATGCCCACTTGGGCTTCGGGAGTCACAGGCTCCCATCCCTGGAGGCTACCATGATGGGCGGACCCTGGGGATGCTTGCCTCAGCTTCTGCACCTGCCTTTCTGTGTGTTGCCCCTCCCGTAAGGAGTTTGAGCGTACATGGCAGCCAAAGAGATGAGCTACACCCCTGTCACACATCCTGTGAGGGGGCTCAGGGAATTCTGTCATTTCAATGAGGCATGATTCTCATTTTATAATTGAGATAACTGAGGCTCAGAGAGATTAAGTAAGCTGATTGACATCATGCAAGTATGGGGAATCAGTGACTAGTAAGTAGTGGGACTATTTAGTTTTCCACATTAGACTCCTTATGTCTATGTAATAACATAACCCAAGCAATTTTTATTACAACATGTGGCCTCTCTTGTATGGTTCATATGGCTAAATATGGCTGAATAGCATGTTTAATGTTAAATATGTGAACCCCAAATATCTGAGACAGGTCAGGGTCAATTTAGGAAGTTCATTTTGCTAAAGTTAAGGACATGCACCCATGGCACGGCCTCAGGAGGTCCTGATGACATGTGCCCAAGGTGGTCTGGCACAGCTTTGTTTTATATGGTTTAGGGAGACAAGAGACACTAATCAATACATGTAAGATGTACATTGGTACTTCCAGAAAGAAACTGGAAACAGGGAGGTGGCTTCCAAGTCACAAGTTGGTGAGAGACAAATGGTTGCATTCTTCTGAGTTTCTGATTAGCCTTTCCAAATGAGGCAATCACATACGCATTTATCTCAGGGAGTAGAGGAATGACTGAATAGAATGGGAGGCAGGTTTGCCCTAAGAAGTTCCCAGCTTGACTCTTCCCTTTAGGTTAGTGATTTTGGGCCCCAACGTGTATTTTTTGTTTGTTTGTTTGTTTCACAGATACAGCAGACCATTGCCCTTACTTAACCCTTTTCTCTAAAGTTATTGCCTGCTTCAGTTCTCTTATTCCACCTTTAAGCCTGTATGGGGTTGCTCACATTTCCAAAAACCAGATTGCATTTTCCTTCCTCTATATAACGTCATCTTAAGATCCATAGACCTAGGATTCTCTCTCTTTCTCTCTCTGTCCTTATCTCTTCCAGTTCTCTCATAGTATTCAAGATCCAGGAAGCTCTCTAGAATTCTCCACAATTGAACTGTCCCTTATGTAGATCCCACTGAAATATTTTGTACCTTCACATCGTACCAACCTTAAGCTACTTTTTATTATATAATTTGCGTACATCTTTCATTATCTTTGATCACCTAGATGCACTCCTTAATTCCTGTATCACTCAGTATATGGTGTTTATCATAATGCCTTGCATAGTATATGAGTTCAGAATATTCAAGGAAAATTTGGGGGAGGGAACAAATGATCCCTTAATTTGCATGATGAGGAGTCTGTCAACCATGCCACATTTAAGTAGGCCTTTCTCATGAAAGCTTTAAAATCTATAAAGGACTAGCAACAAATATGGCTTAATTATAGTTAAATGCTGTACAAAGAGATACATAAGTTTCATTGGCTTGGAGGAAAGGCAACAAAAAAATGATATGTGATTGTGTAAGTTGTTACAGTGACATGACAAATAGTGCCTTGAATCCAGTATTTTCTCCTTTCAGTCGTTTCTTTAACAGACTTGGATTATTATGAAATTTTCAATGACCTCCTTAACAAAGACCAGCAGTGCTTTAGGGTTGATTTTTGGATGCCTCTGCCCTCAAGATAATTCCAAAAGGCACAGGAATATTTAAATTGAAAGGACAATAAAATGTACTTGGCTTTTCAGAACCTTACCATACAGACTGGTATGCCCTAAAATAGTGAAAAATTTTACAGAGCAATAATTCCTGATACAGTGAGACAGGACAGCCTTAGGTCAGAAACATCGGCTTTACAGAAAAAAATGCCTTGAGGGAAACCCAGATGTATTATCTAGAGGCCTTTCACCTCTTCCTCCAGTTCCGGTGCCTGTCACAGCACCATCAATCCATTTCTAGCATTTTACTTAGCTATGAACTTCTTAGAGTGACAAGAGGGTGATTCATAATATATAGTAAGGCTTCCAGGAAGCTTTTTTACTTTAGGCTACAGGGTAAGTGAATCAGCCTTTTGCTATCTCACAGGAACTACTTATCTTCAATCTTTCAATTAAAGGTCAAAAAATGAAAGAAGACACTCTGGTTGTCTATTACAGTGTTTTGTTCCCATCGTTAGAGAATCTGTTCTTTACAAAGTTGTCTCACAACCTGTTAAAGATTCATGTTCCCTCCCCCAACTCTGTTTCTGATTAAAAATGTGAGAAATTTTCTCAAGAGATTTGGAAATCTTTGTGAATTACAAAAAAAAAAAAAAAAAAAAGAAAAAGAAAAATTATAATTGTTTTCAAAAAAGAAAAAAAAATGCCTTCCAAAGCTGCAATAATGTTTAAAGCCTTCATTGAAGGAGATTAAAAGCAAAATATTCGAAGAGTCAAACTAAACAGCTTTTAGGAAGTTAAAATAGTGCTTTTTAGTACCTTAGTCTATATTTTGATAGCTAAATGAAGAGGAGGCCTAAGTAAGTTCATGCAATAAAAGCAAAAGCAGTCAACAAGTCAACAAGAGCTTACAGTGTTCCAGGCTTAACATGAATTAATCTATTTAAACCTCACAGCAACCCTAGGAGATTGCTCTATTAATAGTAGTGCCCTGCCAATGCAAACCTTGAATCACAGTAAATTGCCCAAGGTCAAACAGCTAGAAAGAGACAGAGCCTTGACTTGATTCCTTGAGGTCTGATTTTAGAGCTCAAGCTCTTAACCACTGTGTATTGCAATTCTATAATAAAGTAAATGAATATGAGAAGCTCAGACTCCAGAACTAAGAATGGGTTTGAAGTCTGAAATATTTTAGTCACTTAAGTCTTCGTTTGCTCTCTATGTGCTGATGTGAGATACTTCTATTAACAACTAATCTTAGTCCTTCAAAAAACCTTCATGAACAATGAATTACATTCTTCAATCCAAAGTCAATTTTTATTTATCAAATATCTCATTGACATTTGACCAACACTGTTGGATGAATGTTTGAAACTACTATTTATTAATATTTAACTAGCTTCTATTATGCCCTTTCATGTGTAAGTTACTCTGCTAGTTGTTTTTGCATACATTAGATACACTATCTTATTTAAGCCTTGAAACGATCCTGTGAGGTATGTATACCCTACCCTGTTCTGAAGATGAGATCATTGAAGTCTAACAGATTGAATGACTTACCTTAGGTCAACAGTTTGAAGGGACAGAAATGATATTTGGAATTCTGATAATCTCCATGTCTCAAAAGTTCACCAGCCATCCAGTAACATAAAACACTTTTAAATTAAAAAATATCCCCTATGCTGAAATATAATTCACTCATGCCTGGTGTAGAGTGGTGGGGAATTATTTAAAGGCCAGCCTTCCCAATGATAAAGCACATGTCCTAACAGAAATTTACTAATGGATTATATTAACACATTGTGACTGGATGATTTAAAACCACCTAGCTATCATAGACATAACGTGTTAATATTTCAAACACTTTAATTTCTAGGGACTTTTAAGTACCCAGAATCCTAAGCCCCAAACTTGTATCAGCTGAAAGTCTTAGGAATGCTTCTATGTAGTACAATTCTTTCCATCATCTCCATTCGTTTTTTTATCTATTTAAAAGGTGTAATTGTATTCTGTAAGCTTTAAGAAATTCCAGGATTTCTAATGAAAACTAAGAAGATGTTAAACAAACAAACAAAACTCTAGAACTTAGAGAGAAGGGCAAATAGTGAGATGTGCATTTTTATAGTTTTATTTTCAGGGAAGTTATGCTACACATCACCAGGAATCCAGTTAAATAAATGGACCAAACTCTCCCAGCAAAATTCCCTGATGTGTGATTGGGGTCCAAGAGATAAATGCCTCCAAGCAAGCTCTACTGATGAATCTCACTGACATCATTATGGCTACTACCTTAGTATTACAGGTTGCTGAGATCAAACTCTTCTCCAGCTGATATTTCATCCACAGCTGCTATAATAAAGGAATCAGTATATTTGGTGAATTGTAAGGCAGAAGCTGCCTTACAATTTTGAATGTTCTGTTTGTGAAAGTAGTAGAATCAGACTTAATGAGCTTAGCCACCTCTAGAAGTAACCCTATGAAATGACTGGTTCCTGGCTAGCTATGTAGAAAGATATTTGCCTGAATAAAGTTATAACTTAATCATTAGTTCTATGGTCAAAATATCACTAGATATTACCATAGAAAGATTATGTCCTGGACAAAAGGAAACCAATGACCTTTAGATTCCTCACCATGTCTTCAACACAATCCAGATGTTGAAATTGGCAACTTCCATTGACACATGTGCTCCTCCAGAGGAATTAGATGTTATCAGGTCAGCAGAATTTGATGCCACTATCCATTAAGGTTTTCTCATTGTTCTAATTTCATACATATAGAGGCAATACTGAGACATCGCACTAATCCAGGGAGCCTTGTTACAATATAATGTAATGTAAATGGTGTCCTCTGCATTTGTACAATTCTGTTGCCTTTCTGAACTATATTTTGTAGACTAAATGAAGGATTGGATCAGGAGGGGAATGAAACACTATGAAAGTGGGAGTTAGGCAGTTGCCGGAGTTAAGCCTTCTCTATATCGTGGTAGTATCTCATTTTGGTTTGATTTGTATTTCTTTGATGACTAAAGATATTGAGCATCTTTTCATGAGAGCGTGGGCCATTTGTATACATTCTTTGAAGAAATGTGTCTTCAAAACCTTGGCTATTCAAAAAAATTGGTCTTTTGTATTTTTATTGTTGAGTTCTTTATATATTTATTGTAAGAATTAATTATATATTCTGGATATAAGTCCTTTATCAAATATGTAATTTATAAATATTTTATTTCTGGTATCCATTAAAACAAAAGTTCTTAATTTTGATGAAGTCTAATTTATCTTTCCTTGTTTCTTGTGCTTTGGGTGTCACTTATAAGACACTATTGCCTAACCCAAGAGAACAAAGATTTACATTTATGTTTCTTCTAAGAATTTAATAGTTTTAGCTCTTATTTTTTGGTGTAAATCCATTTAAGTTAATTTTTGTATGTAGTTTGAGGTATGATGTCTAATTTCATTATTTTGTATTTAGATATCCAATTGTACTGGCAACATTTGTCAAAATCAATTGGCTATAAATGTAAAGGTTTATTTTTGGACTCTCAATTCTATTCCAATAATCTACATGTCTATCCTTATGTCAGTATGAATCAGTCTTGATTATTGTAGCTTTGTAGTAAGTTTGGAAATTGGGAAATGTGACTCCTCCATCATTTTCACCTTTTTCAAGATTGTCTTAGCTATTCTGGGACCCATGTATTTTCATACAAATTTTAAGTTCAATTAGTCAATTACTGCAAAAAAATCCAGCTGAGATTGTGATAGTGATTGCATTTCATGTGTAGATTAATTGGAGGAGCATCACCGTTTTCAGAATGTTCTCTTCTGATTCATAAACATGGGATATTATTGCATCTATTTAGGTCTTTAATTATTTTCATCAGTTTTTTTTGTAATTTTTATAGCAAAAATCTTGCACTTCTGGTAAATATTTTCATAAATATTATTTTTGATGCTATTTTAAGTGGAATTATATTTTTCATTTTATTTTAGGGTTATTTATTGCTAGTATACAGAAATCAATTTTTGTAGATTGATCTTGTATCCTGCAGCCTCATGAATTTGTTTCTCAGTCTGATAGTTGATTTTCTCTTGAAAAAAATCATGATTCCATTTAAGACTTTCTATATATGAGTTCATGTTATCTGTGAATAGATGCAATTTAACTTCTCTCTTTCCATCTGGATATCTTCTATTTATTTTTCTTGCTTAATAGCTCTGGGTAGAACCTCTACCACAAGACTGAATAAAAGTGATTTGAGTGGAAATACTTGTTCTTCATCTTAGGTGGAAAGCATTCAGTCTTACACCATGGACTATAGTGTTAGTGTTAGATGCCAATTTTTTAAGATGCCCTTTTTCAGGCTGAGGGTGTTTCTTTCTATTCCTAGTTCCTTGAGTGCTTTTATCATAGAATGACTTTAAATTTTATCAAGCACTCTCTCTGTGTCTATTGGGATTATCATATGCTTTTGTCACTTATTGTTTTAATTTTTTTATTACATTGATTTTCAGATATTAAACCATTCAGCAATAGTGGGATAAATCACACATACTCATGGAATATATTACTTACTTATATGTAAATTATGTTTATATTACTGTTTTTGATGTGCTAATATTTCATCAGGGTTTTTAAGTCTATATTCCTAAGAGATACTGCTCTGTAGTTTCTTATTTTGTGATATAGTTGTCCATTCATGGTATTAGGGTGATGCTGACCTCATAAAATTATGCGTGAAGTATTCTTTTCTCCTCTCTTTTTTTATTTTAGTTTGCAAACAATAGGTATCAATATTTTAATATTTGATAGAATTTACAAATTAAGCCACCTGGCTTTGGTGGAAAGTTTTAAAATTAATTCAACTCCTTCTTATAAGTTTATTCAGATTTTCTATTTCTTATTAAGCCAGCTTTCATAGTTTGTGTTATTCTAGGAACTTACCTATTTCATCTAACTTACTAAACTTGTCATATGATGGTTCATACTGTGCCCTTATAATACTTTTTATTTCTATAAATTTGGTCAGGATGTCTGCTCTTTCATTCATAATGTTATTATTTTGAATTTTCTCTCCCTTGTTCAATCTAACTGAAGTTTGTCAATTTCATTAACCCCTTTTAAGGCCAAAGTTCGGTATTACTCTATTGTTTTCCTGTTTTTTATTTTATTAATTTCTAATCTAGTATTTTTTATTTCCTTTTTTTCTACTTGTTCTAGGTTTAGTTTTCTTTTCTTTTCCTAGTTTCTTCATACAGAAGTTTAGTCTACTGATTTTGCCTTTCTATATGTCTTTCCTTTTTTTAAAAAATTGTTATAGCTTAGAGGGTACAAGTGCAGTTCTGTTACATGGATATATTGCTTAGTGAAGTCTGGGCAAGTCTGGGCATTTAGTATACCCATCACCCCAATAGCATACATTGTACCCAATAGGTAGTATTTGGTCCCTCACCCTCCTCCAACTCTCTTACCTTTCAGAATCTCCAGTGTCTGTTACTCCACTCTATATGTCCATGTGTACTCATTGTTCAGCTCCTGATGACTGGATCCTATACCTAGAAAAGACATCTAAAGACATCTCTAAAAGACTCCTGGATTTGATAATTTACTTAAGTAAAATTTCAGGATACAAACTCAGTGCACAAAAATCAGTAGCATTTCTACACACCTATAATACATACAGCTGAGAACTGAGGACCAAATCAAGAACTCAATCCCATTTACAATGGAATAGGAATACATTTAACCAAGGAGGTGAAAGATATTTACAGGGATAACTACAAAACATGGATGAAAGAAATAATAGATAAGACAAATGAAAAAAAAATCCCATGTTCATCCATCAGAAGAAACAATATTGTTAAAAATGACCATAGTGCCCAATGCAATCTACAGATTCAATGTAATTCCTATCTTTTTTCTGTGTAATTTAGGTATTTATACTTGTAAAATTTGTAACTGTAAAATTCTCTCTGATCACTGCTTTAGCTGCATTCCATAAGGTTTGTAGTGCAATGTTTTGTAATTTATTTATCTCAAACTATTTTCTAACTTTCCTTTTGATTTCTTTGACCCATCAGTTATTTAAAATGATGCCACCAAATTTCTACAAATTTGTGAATTTTACAAAGTTTATTCTGTTATCAATACCTAATTTCATTCTATTGTGATCAGAGAACGTACTTTGTATGATTTCAATCCTTTACACTTATTGAGTCTTGTATAAAGCCTAACTGTGCTTTCTTCTATAGAATATTTTGTGTTAACATTAAAAGAAGGCATAATCTGCTATTGTTGTGCAGAATGTTTTATAGATGTCTATTAGGCCTAGTCATTACATATTATTTTTGTAGTCTTCTATTTCCTAGTCAGCTGGGCACAGTGGCTCACGCCTATAATCCCAGCACTTTGAGAGGCTGAGGCGGGCAGATCATGAGGTCAGGAGATCAAGACCATCCTGGCTAACATGGTGAAACTCTGTCTCTACTAAAAATACAAAAAATTAGCCGGGCATGGTGGCAGGAGCCTGTAGTCCCAGCTATTCAGGAGGCTGAGGCAGGAGAATGGTGTGAACCTGGGAGGCGGAGCTTGCAGTGAGCCAAGATCGTGCCACTGCACTCCAGCCTGGGCGACAAAGACTCCATCTCAAAAGCAAAAGCAAAAACAAAACAAAAACAAACCAAAAAAGAAAATGGGGAGTTGAAGTCTCCAGTTATTATTGTCGAATTGCCAATTTCCCTATCATTCCTTCAACTTTTCTTCACTTATTTTGGGATTCTGTGGTTAAGTGCATGAATGTTTATAACTGTTATATATTCCTGACTGATTGATGTTCTTATCACTGTGAAATTTCATTATTTGTCTCTGGTAACAGTGTGTTCTAAAGTCCATTTTCTGATATTAGCATAGGCATTTCAGTCTTAATTTTTTATTTTTGTCTGCTACTAGTGTATCCACTTCAGCTCTCTTTTGGTTATTATTTGTATGGTATATCTTTTTTCATACTTTTACCTTCAACCTACTTATGTCTTTGAATCCATAGCATTTCCATTGTTTATGTCATGCTGTTGGCTAATGTCTTTAAAAAATCATTTCTGACAATCCGTGTACAGTATATAAACCATTTACATATTAATTACATATTAATTAATTACAATATAATTATTGTTAATGTAAGATTTATGTGTGATTTTTAAATTATACTTCTATATGTCTTTGTTTTCTCTATTTTTTCATTGATGTATTTTCTGTGTTAAATATTTTCTAGTACTTTTAGATTTTTAAGTTTATATTTATACAAACACACAGAGAGTCATGTGTCACTTAATGAGGTGGATATGTTCTGAGAAATGATTAGGTAATTTCATCACTGTGTGAACATCATAGAGTGTACTTACACAAAACTGGATAATATAGCCTACTACACACCTAGGCTATATGGCATAGCCTATTGCTCCCAGGCTACAAACCTATACACCATGTTACCATACTCAATTTTGTAGGCAATTGTAACACAATGGTAAGTATTTGTGTGCCTAAACATATCTAAATGCAGAAAAGGTTCAGTAAAAATATGATATAATCTTATGGGACCACTGTCATATATGCAATCTACTGTTGAACAAATTACTGTTGTGGAACACATGGCATACATATGTATGTATGTGTATATGTGTATGTGTGTCTATAGCTGTATATGTATATATATGTGTATATGTGTATATATGGGACCACTGTTTTAAGGTACCATATATGTGTGTATGTGCTCCCATAAGACAGTGGTCCCATATACACACATATGCACACACATACACGTACACATGTATAATCTTATGGGACTGCTGTCATATGCAGTCTAATGTTGAAAAAATTATTCTTATGGATCACATGGCATATGTATATATGTGTGCATATGTGTCTATGTGTGCATGTACATATGTATGTATATGTGTACACACGTATACATATATATGTATATGTATACACGCATGGCATACATATATGTATGTGTGTATATGTGTGTATACGTGTATGCGTGTATATGTATGTATACGTGTATGTGTGTGTACATGTACACATACACATGCATATACACACTTATACACACATATATCTATACACACATACACATATATATATTATATATACACACACACAGCTTTTTCCCTCATATATGGCTTTTTCCCTCATATATGGCTTTTTCCTTCATATACATATATGACTCAAGGAGCACAAAAAGGTCAACTTGTTTTTGTGATTTTCTACTGTTTTTCAATAACTAATGTATTGGAATAGATTGAAATAGAGTTTTCTCCAAAACAGTGCTGGATGAACACCTCAAGGGGCTCTCACACAACCTGTTCTGGGACTTGGTGACCATTGTTTGTGTCCACATTCAATTGAGTTCAGATTTAACTTTTCCTCCACAATATTATAAGCTGACAAACACTGCATTATAATTATTGCTTCATTTTTTCTTCATATAAGATAGTAAAAAAAGATCACAAACAAAACTGCATTTATAATGTCTTGTATTTATCTATGTGTTTTCCTCTTCTTGAACTCTGGACTTCATATGGATGCATGTGACTGTCTAGTGTCCTTTCATTTTAGTCTGAAAAACTTCTTTTACTATTTCTTGTAGGACACATTAGTGATAATTTCCTTCAATTTTTGTTTATCTGGAAGTGTTTTAACTTCTCTTTAATTTTTGAAGTATAGTTTTGCTGAACATACAATTCTTGGTGGATTTTTTTTTCTTTTGAGACTTTGAATATGTCATCCCTTTGCTTCTAACATCCGTGTTTTTAATAAGACAATTTTTGAAAATTGTCAATTTTATTGAGGCTTCGTTATACATAAGTTACTTTTTTTGTTAGTTTGAAGATAATGTCTTTGTCTTCAACAGGTTAACTATTGTAAGTCTAGATGTGATTTTCTTTGAGTTTATCATCCTTGGTGTTTATTAAGCTTTTTGGATATGCTGATTAGTGTTTTTCATCAAATGTGGGAAGTTTGTCGTCATTCCTTCTTCAAATATTATTTTTGTCTCTTTATCTTACTCTACTTCTTTTTTGATATTCCATTATATGTATGTTGATATGAACGATGTTGTATCACAGGTCTCTGAAGTTTTTTTCTTTAAACATTTTTTAAATTATATTTTAAGTTCCGAGATACATGTGCAGAATGTGCAGGTTTGTTACATAGGCAAACGTGTGCCATGGTGGTTTGCAGCACCTATCAACCCATCACCTATGTATTAAGCCCAGCATACATTAGCTATTTATCCTGAAACTCTCCCTCCCCCAACTCACGCTCCACAAGCCTCAGTGTGTGTTATTTTCCTCCCTGTGTCCATGTGTTCTCATTGTTCAGCTCCCACTTACATGTGAGAACATGTGGTGTTTGGTGTTCTGTTTCTGTGTTAGATTGCTAAGGATAATGATCTGAAGTTTTATTCAATTTTATAGACTTTTTTCTTCTTTTTCTCATAGTAGACTATCTTGATTGACATATCTTTATGTTCACTTCATTTTTATTCTGCTAGCTCAAATTTACTAAGTGTCCTTAGTAAATTTTTCATTCACTTACATTTCTCAACTGCAGAATTTCATTTTTTAATATAATTTATTCCTCTTAATTGACAATTCTTCATTAGCCATACGACATTCTCACACTATCTTTAATTTCTTAGTCATAGTTTCCTTTAGTTGCTTGAACATATTTATAACATCTACTTTTAAGTATTTTTCTATTAAGTTCAAAATACGGGCTTCCTCAGAGACGATTTCTATTGACTATATTTTTCTCTGTGTATGGGCCATAGTTTCCTGCTTTTTGTAGATCTTGTTTTTGTCATTGTTGACAAAATCTGGATATTTTATATAATATAATGTGACCACCCTGGTCATCCCAGAGGTTTTTTTTTGTGATTACTTATTTGTTTAGTAATTTTTCTGAATGAATTCTGGAAATCCCATATTCTTTGTCAAGAGCAGTCACTGAACTCTTGAAAAAGTAGAGATTAGCCTAATGGCCAGTTAATGATTGGACAGATTTCTTCAGATTCACTGAAGTAACAAATTTCCTCCCCATTGGGCAGGGCCACTTCATTAGTGTTGAGGCATGCCTTCAATGCTCTAGCAGTTTACAACTTTGCCTTGCCCTTCACTTCCTTGTTGCACAGAAAGACCTCAAAGTCAGAAAGTGGTAAGATATTAGGACTTTTTAAGGTATTTCTTGGACATGTACACAACCTTCATTTGTACATAGTCTTCTAGATTCTCAGGAATATTTCAGAACTTTCCAAAGTTCTCTCTAGATATTACATTGTAATTGTGGTTTTGTTTTTAGTTTTTTGGATAACCTCTTGTCCCAACTTGTTTTGTCACCTCAAGTAAGCTGAAATGTTAAACAGTTGCTCCTAAATATTTTTGATGTACAACCTGGGCATAGGGTTTTCCCACTGAGTACTATGAGTCTAGTCAAGTAAAGACCCTTGTGAAGGGATTTTCCAGATAATTTTCAGATATTAAATAGTAAAAATGGTCTAGAAATGGTGTTTGGATGAAGCTCCAAATCTGGTGTGCTCCTTTTAGTGGCTGCAGGGCAAGTGGTTATCACAGGTATAGTGGTTGTGAGTTCATTGTTTTTCAAGACTACTGCAAAGCTGGGCAGAGGGGATGGGAATATAATATGTTTGCAGTTCGTAATTCTTACCAAGACTTAGCTGTTTTTTAAAGAATAAATGCTCCATAAATTTTCAACCATTTGATTAATTTTGAGAGTTCTGAAAACGTGGATTTTAACAATTATTATCAATGTTCTTGTTGCTTCTATGGAAGAAGAGATATTCAGAGTCCTTTATTTGCCATTTGGGGTTTGCTTTTTGTATTTTAATTTTAAACTACTTATATATCAATTAGGCTTGCTTCTTATTTAAGATTTTCAGCTATCCCTTATCCCCAAATGTCTATGATTATCTTCTACAACCTTCCTTCATGCCTGAATTATAGCCACAACTTTCTCACTCGCCTTTCTGTATAGTCTCTCAGTCTATAGATCTGTTCAGGACTCATCATAAGTTAATCTTGTAAATTCATCCACATTGTGTAGGAAATTTGCTTGTCTAGAAACCTTAAATGCCAATCAGCCAGATGGTCAACACTATCTGAGTGCATATTACATACAGAGTGTCAGTTTTTGCTCCAAGTATAGTGAACAGAGAGCTTATCTACTGGTGAGAGTATACAAAATAAATAGAACAATTTGAGATATGAAAATTACTCTGAAATAGTTGTCTCTCACTGCCCATATGGAAAATTTAAACATTTTTGTGGTATTCAGAGACCTCCATCATCTGTTTTCTCTCTAATCTTATCTTTTTCACTTTCCTGATAGGAAGTCTTTCTAGGTAAAACAGGTCTGCACAATGCTGTTTGGATATGCCCTGCTACTTTTTACTTCTATGCTTATGTTCATGCCATTCCTTATGTTTGATTGTCTTGCTTTCTCCCTCTCTTCTTAGTTATGTAAAGAATGCCCTCATCTCTTCTCAATTTTGCAGCTTCTTGAAGCAATTTCTGATTACTCCAACCCCAAGGCATCATTTCAAATCCACACTTGTAGGACTTTTTGTCGTACTCATTTGGCATTAACCCAATTACCCACACATAGCGTTTATTCTTGCCCATGCAAAATCTGGCACTCAAATTAGATTTAAAGCTCTGGGTAGGACATGAAAGGTTGATTTTAAAAATTCTTCTTTTTTTTTTTTTTTTTTTTTTTGAGATGGAGTCTGGCTGTGTCGCCCAGGCTGGAGTGCAGTGGCCTGATCTCGGCTCACTGCAAGCTCCGCCTCCCGGGTTTATGCCATTCTCCTGCCTCAGCCTCCTAGTAGCTGGGACTACAGGCGCCCGCCACCACGCCCGGCTAATTTTTTGTATTTTTAGTAGAGACGGGGTTTCACCATGTTAGCCAAGATGGTCTCGATCTCCTGACCTCGTGATCCGCCCGCCTCGGCCTCCCAAAGTGCTGGGATTACAGGCTTGAGCCACCGCGCCCGGCCTAAAAATTCTTTGTATTCTTGGTATTTAGCATAGGGACCTAAAAGAAATACTCCATGAATTTGGGGATATTATGTAATGAATACATAAATAAGTCTTTCCTTTCAGTGTAGATTTCATTTCGTATACCCAGGTTCTCAAAATTGTCACTGAATTACTAAGATGATATATCCCCTAAACTTGTCTGATTTAGACTTGTACCAAAAACGCCTATGAGACACTCCCTAAAATATATCACACAACTTCTCAGTGTCAGTGAAAGGGTACACTGTGTTTCACCATCTGCAACTTATTTGTAATATGGGGACAATAATATATACTTCCTAGGAAAAGTATGAGGATTAAATGGAATTTTTCATGTAAACGTGATGTGCAAAACATAAAAGACTTCACAAATGTTAGTCATGTTATTAAAGGAATGACCTGAAGAAATGTAGATAACATGACAGCATTTAGAGAAAAAAAATTAAGTGCTTTAAAAAGAAGAATCCCCCCATCCCCCCAAGGTATTATTTTATATGGCAAGTTCAGACAAAATGTTTTAAAAACACATATAGTAAAGCATAAAGGGTTGAGCTGATGAAGAGTAGAAATGGGAATTTGAAAAAATGTCAGATCCATTATATACCTCTCTAGAAGTAGTGTTGTATATACCTATTGGTAGACATATTCCATCTATCGCTGGGAAGCTTATGAGCTGCACAAACCAAAGAAGGAGCTGAGGCTTCCTCATTTTCAACAGGGATACTGGCTAGATGTCTGTTAACACTCATTCCCTCCTTCTCCTGTGCCTAGTGTTGGACTACATTTCAAAGCCTTCTTGCAGTTAAGTGCTGTCATGTGATGGAGCTCTGACTAGGGAAGTGCAGACTGAAATTATGTTTTCCATTTTCATTTCCATCATGTGCTTGGGCTTTGAAATTGACCATTGAAATTGGCATTGCTGGTTCTCTGAGTGACCCTGTAAGGTCTTTTAATGTATGTTTCGTGAAAAGAAAACAAAATTACAATAACATCCTAAGGATTGTGAGAAGCTCTGCAGTAATGAAACCTGTTTATTTTTAGCCACTGTTATCCACCCTTATCAGTTCTTAAAATATTTTGAGATTGTGAGGAGGGGTAATAACATCCATTAACATCTGGTGAAACACACTTTGTGAAATTCTCTTTTGAATTGATAGCTCTGAGGTCGTAATCCACTGCTCAGCAAGACATGCTGGAAAAAGGCTAGAGTAAGGAACAAATGTAGGACAGAAACAGTCAGTAGACCTACCTGCTGCTACGAGTTCCAATAAAATCTAAGTTCTTTCATGTGTTGACATTAAACTAGACAATCAAAAGGAAAGAAAAAGGCAAAGAAAAGCTTATTTTTTTTCTAACATTTTAGGACTCTAGTTTTTCTTTTATCCAGAACTTTTAAATTTGAAAATAACTGATAGTGACATATATATATATTATTTTCCCTTCTACTTTTATTTGTTTTTATATTTACTTTTGTGGGGGTAGGCATATAAATTACATACTATAAATTCACACATTATAATAGTGCAATTAATATTTTTAAATTAATTTATACAGTTGTGCAACCATCACCACAATCCAGTATAGGGACAGTTCCATTACCCCAAGGTGTTCATTTACCCTTATGCTCATTTAAGGCCAATCCCTGTACCCACCATCAATCTCAGATAAACGTGAATCAGCTTTTTGTCTCAATAGCTTTGCTTTTTGTGAAGCTTTGATATAAATGGAATCTAACAATACGTAGATTATTGCATCTGCCTTCTTTTACTTAGCATAGTATATTGAAGGTTTATTTATGTAATAGCATATATCAGTGGTTGGTTCCTTCATATTCACGAATAATAGTCTGTTGTGCAAGTATGCCACATTTTGTTTTTCCTACCAGTTAATGGACATTTGATTTTTTTCCGTTTTTTTTTTTTTTTTTAAACAAGTAATTTGCCTATAAACGTTTGTATACAAGTCTTTGTGGGAACATATGTTTGCATTTCTCTTAGGTAGGTATATGAGAATAGGATTTCTAAGTCATCTTGACAACATATTTCCCAAAGTGATTGATCATTTTACGTTTTCACCAGCAGTGCAAGAGCAAGATTCTCCACATTTTCACTAACAATTGTTATTTTCTCTCTTTTTTGTTATGGCCATTTAAGTGGGAGGATCATGATAGCTCACTGGGGTTTAATTTGTATTTACCTGAAGATCAACAATGATGAACATATTTTCATATGCTTATTACTCCCTTATGTATCTTCTATGGTAAAATGTTTGTTTATATTTTTGGACCTTTTTAAAAATTATGTTGTTTGTCTTCTTGTTATTGAGTTTTAAGAGTTCTCTATATAATTTAGTCACAATTCCATTGTTGGATATATTAGTAAAATATAATTTGTTTAAGCCTGTGTTCACCTTTTCATTTTGTTACTGATGATACCTAAAAGTCACAGAATTTAAATTTTGATAAAGTCAAATTTATTATTTTTTTCCTTTTATAAATTGTAATTTGGTGTTAGGTTTTAGAATTCTTTAGCTAACCTATGGTCATGAAAAATTTCTTCTGTTTTCTACTAGAAGATTTAGAATTTAAGCTCATATTTTTAGGTCTGTATTTCACTTTGAGTTAATATTTGCATATTGGGACACAGTAACTGTCTATGTTTATATTTTTACATATGGATGTCCAATTGTCTCAGGCCATTGTTAATTTTTTTCTCATTGAATTTCTGGGGAAGCTTTGCCAAAAACTAATTGACCATACGGGTTTATTTCTGCACTCAAAATTCCATTCCATCATCTATATGCCTATTACTATACCAGTAAAACACTGTTGTGATTACTGGTTAGTGGGTAGTGCAGCTCCTCCAAATTTGTTCTTCGTTTTCAAAGTTATTTTAGTAATTTCAAGTCCTTCACATTTACAAATACATGTTCAGATAAGATTGTCAATATCTAGAAAATAAAAGTCTAATGTTATTTTGATATGAATTACATTGTTTAGATTAACTTTTGAAGAATTTTCATTAGAATAATTCTGAGACTTCCACTCCTTGAACATGAAGTACCTCTTGATTATTTAAATACTGCTCAATTTCAGTTATCAGTGTTTTGTAGTTTTCTATAAATGTATCTTCTTTAAATTTTCTAAGGTTTTAAAGTTCTATTTGGAATGTAATTATTTTCCTAATTTTATTTTTCAATTATTCATTCTGATTGTGGGAGTGTCTGTTTTCACAAATAGGATTAGATCTTCTGCAATAGAGTTTTACTTCTTCCTTTACAATCTGGATATTTTATATATTTTTTGTCTTATTGCAATTACTGGAACTAAATCGTTAAATACAAGTGGGAAGAGTGAACATGCTTACTTTCCTGGACAATCTTACATTCCTGACATAACTTTCATTTGCTTCTGTTTGATGACTTATTTTTTATTTTGTTGAATTGACTTTAGTATAATCTGATTAAATATTTTTAATTCTATTCATGAGGAATGCAGTTTTCTCTTCTTGTTATATTTTTGACTTTGGTATGATGGTAATACTGACTTCTTAGAATGAGGTCGAAAGTGTTTCCTCCTTTTTGTTCTCATAGTATGTGGATAACATTCAGGCTTTCAACTTTAAGAAGTATGTTAGTGGCCAGGCGCGGTGGCTCAAGCCTGTAATCCCAGCACTTTGGGAAGCCGAGACGGGCGGATCACGAGGTCAGGAGATCGAGACCATCCTGGCTAACACAGTGAAACCCCGTCTCTACTAAAAATACAAAAAACTAGCCGGGCGAGGTGGCGGGCACCTGTAGTCCCAGCTACTCCGGAGGCTGAGGCAGGAGAATGACGTGAATTCGGGAGGCAGAGCTTGCAGTGAGCTGAGATCTGGCCACTGCACTCCAGCCCGGGCGACAGAACAAGACTCGGTCTCAAAAAAAATAAATAAATAAAAATAAAAATAAAAAATAAAAATAAAAAAATAAAAAATAAAAGAAGTATGTTAGTTGTAGATATTTCATAGGTGCCCTTCTCTGGTTGAGGAATTTCCATTTTATTCTTAATTTGTTGAGAGGTTTTTATCATGAACAGTAACTTAATTTGGTTTAATACATTTTCTATTGAAAATATGGGGATTGTTTTCATACAATTAATGTTATATATGTATTACATTAATTAATTTTGAATGTTAAGCTTACCTTACATTCCTGGCATAACTTTCATTTGGCCCTGTTTGTTTTTAACCCCTCACCATTTTACATATTTTCTCTGTATTATATGTCAACAGTGTGGTTATTGTGTTTTTAATGAGTATTTCATACTTTATCCTATTCCTGTTTTGCTGAGTTTCCTGGATCTGCAAATTAAGTATTATTTTTAAAGAAATTTAGAAGATTTTGTAATTAGACCTCCATGCAAAAATGTGTGGTGTGTGTGTGAGAAAGAGAGAGAGAGAGAGAGAGAATGAGAGAGAAAAAGAGTCACCTGAAAAATAAGAATAAGTTTGCATATATAAAATTTGAACTTATGCTAATAAAGAGAAACAATAAAATAACTAAAAAGGTGTCCTGGAAAAAAATTGAATTTTGATTATACCACATAAATCCAGAAATCAAAAGGGCATCGAGGTGGCATGTTCAGTAGGAAGTGTTTTGTTTACACTGCAGTATGTTTAAAACTTCAATATGAATGCTTTCAGAAGAGGCACATTCTCCAGACGGTCCTACTGTCCACACTGCCTAATGTGTTTCACCAAGTTGCCTTCACCCATTATTACTGTTGTTGATTGGCCTCTATACATGTATAAGCTGGGGACCCCCACACTGTACTCTGGCAGCCTGAAAGAGTGAATACCCGTTTAGTGATTATCAAGGGTTATTTCTCTGGATAAATCTTTGATTCTCAAAAGTCTTCAGGGCCATAGTATATCAATATCCAGTCTTCTTACACTAAAATTTAAATAATTATGTTCTATTTGACTTCTTTTAAAAATCACAAGAGAATAGTCATTAACTTAGAGTGATAGTGATTGAAGAAGAGGATTTTTGTGTGTCAAATACACACTGAGTTATAGACAGGTTTTGGAGAATTCTTCATTTCTACATTCTTGTATCCCTACTTAGTTGCTTCTAGGTACAAGTCCTGAATTCTTCCAAAGTTTCCTCTTCCTTTCTCCATCTGTGAAAGGTGTATTAGATTAGCAACCAGCACAGTGAAAACTGCTTCAAACTCTACACTCGATCAGACTGTTTTACAATATTGAGAACAAGGCAACTTCCCAGTACTGAAATGCTACAATATTTTAAAAAATATTTTGGAAATTGACCAGGCATGGTGGCTCACACCTGTAATCTCAGCACTTTGGGAGGCCGAGGTGGGTGGATCACCTGAGGTCATGAGTTCGAGACCAACCTGGCCAACATGGCGAAACCCCATCTCTACTTAAAAATACCAAAATTAGCTGGACCCGGTGGCGGTTGCCTGTGATCTCAGCTACTCAAGAGGCTGAGATGGGAATCACTTGAACCCAGGAGGCGGAGGCTGCAGTGAGCCAAGATTGCACCATTGCACTCCAGCCTGGGGACAGAGTGAGACTCTGTCTCAAAAATAAATAAATAAATAAAATTTTAAAAAATTGGAAATTATACAACAGCAAATAGAAAACAAAATTATATTCCCTAAAGTAAGTAATATTTGCTTTTTCCCCCATAGTTTATTAAGATATAATTTTCACAGTAAAGTTCACCCTTTTCAGATGTACCCTTTTATGAATTTTGTCAAATTTATAAATCATAGAACCACCACTATGCTCAACATATAGAATATTTTCATAACACCGAAAAGTTTTCTTACATCCTTTCATGGTCAATTCCATCCCTGCCCCCCCACCCCTGGCAACCACTGATACAATTATATTCCTTATAGATTTGCTTTTCCCAGGGTGCCATATAAACATAACTGTACAGTGCGCAGCCTTCTGGGTCTGGCTTATTTGACTTAACATAGTGCTTTTGAAAAGGATCCACATTTCTGTGGGAATCAGTAGCTATTTCCTTTTTGTGCTGAGTAGAATTCCATTGTATGGATGTACCACAATTTGTTGATCTGTTTACCAGTTGATGGACATTGCTTTATTTCTCAATTTTGGCAATTATGAAGAAAGCTTCTAAGAACATTCAAATATAAGTGTTTGTGTGGAGATATGTCTTTGTTCCTCTGGGTTAATACCTAGAGGAAGACTGCTGCTGAGTTATATGATTAACATTATAAGATAGTGCTAAACTTATTTCCAAAGTTTTGCATTTCCATCAGCAATATATAACAATATAACAGTTCTAGCTATTCTGCATCCTAAGACTGTTACAAGTTATTTTTTCTTCTGTTAATTCTGACTCTTATAATACTCTTATAATAAATATATAGTAGTATCTTACTGTGATTTTAATTTTTATTTCCATAGTGAATAATGATGTTGACAGCATGTTTCATGTGCTTCTTTGCCAACTATATGACATCTTTTTAGTGAAGTTTCTGTTAGAAACTAATTCTTATCTTTCACTGGGTTGTTTGTTTTTTAATATTGATTTTTGAGAGTTTATTTTTGCAATATTTTGTCCCAGTATATGACTTATCTTTTCATTTTCTAAACAATATATTTCTAAGAGCAAAGGGTTTAATTTTGATGAATTCCAATTTATCAGTTTTTTTTATAGCTTGGGCTCCTTGTACCATAGCTAAGAAATCTTCGACCAACCCAAGATGATAATAATTTTGTTCTTTGTTTTCTTCCATGAGTGTTTTAGTTTTAGGTGTTACATTCAGATCTGTCATAGATTTTGAGATAATTTTTTTATGATGTGAAGTCAAGAATACTTTAATTTTATTGTTTGATGTTTGACATGCAGATGTCTAATTGATCCAGAACAATTTTCTGAAAAATACTATCCTGGTTTCATTGAAATACCTTGGATTCTTTGTATAAAATAATTGACCATACATTTGGGTTTATTTTTGGAACTCCCGCCCCTATTTGGTTCCAACTATTAACATTTGGAAATACAAATAGAGGTATATGTGATTTCACTGACCTAAAATCCTACTACATTTTTTGGATTTAACCTGCTATATCTGTTATTATATATGAATATTTCTCATTTTATTAGCTCTTATCTGAAAAGATAATTTTAAATATTAAATATATTTCCATGTGAGAGTTCCATGTTATAGATAAAATTTAAAAATAGATTGAGATATTAAGAAGGTGGACTAATTTTTTAAATACACTTTTTTCATCTTAAGCAGGGCTAAATGAGAGTTAAGTGCCTCTAAAAAGCATTTAGAAATAATGTTAAAATGTAAAATCAAGATACACACACAAAATGGAGCCATTTATAATTAAGGTTGTAACAGACAGGTCTGAAGGGTTTCCTAGATCCATACCTGAAAAAACAACCATATATGTGACTTGTCATAGGACAAGAGTCTCACTTGGTTATCAAAAACAAAAAACAAAAACCCCTCATTAACAACAGCTGCAACAGTGAGCGCCCGAGCAGGCAATGCATTTTCAGCCTGTCTTCAGTAATAAGAGCACACACCATATTGTGTGGGCTGCTTGTCAACTTCCAGGAACATTCCTGCCAGCTAGAAAGAGAAGCTGTAACTGTCCAACCACTGGATCTGTTCACAGTAGAGAAATGAGGTAGCAAAGTCTAGGCTACAAAGAAGAACCTTTCCATTTATCAAGATATCAGAAAACATTTCAGCCTTGACTAATTTCCTTATTCAGAATTGTCAGTTTTCCCCTCTGCTGTAAGTGGCATTCTTGCTTAAAGAAAGAATCAAACAGAAACACTAGTGTGGGGCGAATCCCTGTCCTAAAAGCACATTTCCAGTACACTTTGATCACAGGCTTTCCGCATTAGCATTCTGTCCAGGAGTAAAAGCAAAGCTATTCATACCACTGAAGAGAAAACTTCTCCAAGGTTTTAATGAATTACTGTGTTTGTTCAACAGTTGTCAGGTGTTTCAAATCGTTCTATTGATAGCACAGTACTATGTGTGTTTTATGAGTGACAGTTAAACCTAAGTACAAAGAAAATCTGTTCTTATGTATACGCGGCTGTACATTTGAAAAATCTAAACACATCTGTAAATTATAGTTAAAATGAATTCAGTGTGGCTTGATTTAGAATCCCTTGCTTTGATTCCCCAAACATAGAAATTCTTGCCTAAAGCTCCACATTAGTTAAGAAGTTGAATGGACACCTACAAAGGAAACTAAGTTCACTGAAGGCCAAAGTAGAACCGTATTCATTCAGTTACTTTCTTTTTCTTTTTTAAACTCAAAAAAGCTTGGGTAATTACCGAGGCTGATGGAGGCCCAACTATGTTGAGGGAATAATTGAGAGCCCAAAGGGCAACAAAGACAGCAGAGAGCGGCATTTGAAATGTGGCTGAGTATCCCTTAAATCAAATTTTGGAAACTTGCAGACCTAAGGGAACCAAGGACATCCATGTAATATACTTAGAATATTGTCTCTTCCTGAAAATTCAGTTTAATACTTGCATTAGACATGATTTTATTTACGTGTAGTCATGAGTTGGGGACGTTTTTTAGTGTTATTTGTGTTTTCTTCATATTTAAAAGAACACTTGAAAAGTAATGCAGATCAGAACTTGTAGTTCTCACTTGGATATATAGAGAGCCGGAACAAGTGTCACTCTTAAATATGCAAAAGAAAAAAGCTAGACAAACCTTAAGTTCATGACGTTTCTTAAACCCCAAATGGACTGTCAACTATAACTAATTAATCTAATTGGATTACAGATCATTAACATTACCATGTTGAAAGGAATAGGGAAAACAGGACTAACATAATTAAATAGTATTTTGACTGCATAGTGTAAGGGTAAAGACAATAAGAACTGTACAAAAATGCTATACTCTAGTTAGTAAATATATTTCTCTCTTTGAGAATGGAATGGTTTGGCTGTGTACCCACCTAAATCTCATCTTGAATTGTAGGTCCCATAATCCCCAGGTGTGTGTGAGGGACCAGGTGTAGATAATTAAATAATAATCCCCCGGTGCGTGGGAGGGACCAGGTGTAGATAATTAAATCATGGGTGTGGTTTCCCCCATCCTAGTCTCATGGTAGTTAGTTCTCACGAGATCTGATAGTTTTTTAAGGGGCTTGTCCCCTTTTACTCTGCACTTCCTTTTGCTGCTGCCGTGTGAAGGACCTGTTTGCTTCCTCTTCTGCCATGATTTTAAGTTTCTGGAGGCCTCCGCAGACCTGCAAAACTGTGAGTCAGTTAAACTTCCTTTTTTAAAATACATTACCCAGGCTTGAGTATGTCTTTATTAGCAGCTTGAGAATGGACGGACTAATACAAAGAAGAAACAAGGTAAGAGCAAAGTATTTTCCCCAAGATAATTTTTAAATACAAAGGGAGAATTTTACAGTGGAAAAAAATACAAAACTATTCAAATATTTCTTGCTATCTCATTCTTCAAAAGAGCTGTGTAGCAGGCTATCGTATGGAAGACCAATTTATTTTACAATACTTTCTATTAATGAACATTTACTTATTTTTCAGTTTATGTAATTACAAAGAGTGTAGTGCAATCAGTTTTCAATTTGTCTTTGCACAATTGTGTGAGTATATGATACATACTCAAGAGTGAGGCTAAGGGGTCAAACGTATTCTTATTAAAATCCCTATATTCTTGCAGGTATGTTGTGCTATTGCTGGAGTCTCTATTCTCTATGTACATACACCTAGACAGGTGATAGATAGGTAAATATGTGACTAGACATTTAAAATGCCTTCTAAAATGATTATACAGATTACCTTCTCTCTTACAGTGCATGAGAGTTTTGTATATTAACATTTCTTAGGACTTATTATTCTAATTGGTGAACAGTGCTACCAAAAATGTTCAAATTTGCATTTCTTTAATTATATGTCAATTGACTATTTTTAAGTTATTTCTTAGGCAATGCTGTGTATTTCCTTTAATTATATTTCATATCTGAGTTTTGGTCATTTGAAAAAATAATTTTATATTTAAAAAATTAGCCTTTTGCCATATAAATATGATTTATGTATAAAATACATGCGAATGAGACATACTTTAATTAGATTTGCTCTTCCTATTTTGCCTTTGTTAATGAGGCTGAAATTTTGTTGTGCATACATTTTAAATTTCTACATAATTACATTCTTCCGTTGCTTCCATTTTGTCTTCTGGGATTTATGTCTTTGATAGAAAGGCCTTATCTAATTCAACAATGTAAAAAAAAATTTATCTTTGTTTTTCTACCAATATTACAGTTTTTATTTTTGTAATTAAAACTTACCCTCCACCTAGAATTTATTTGGGCATGAGGATTAATATGCAGACACATTTTTATTCATTTGTTTTTCAAACAAATGTATTCAAATGTTATTCTGAAAAGTCTATACAGGATTGAATTGAATTCTATATCATATGTTAATGTCTCATACATATTCTGTGCTATTTCTGGAGTTCACATTTTATTCTATTAATCTTGCTGTTTGTCAATACCAAACTTTTATAAAACATGTATTATCTAACATAATATCTTATATGACTAATGCACCTAGCTCTTCCGATTACAGTATTTTCTGGTGATTTGTTCAATATTGTTATTAGATTAACATTACAATTTGTTTAATGGCCCACTGATTCTTGTGAGAATTTGGTTTTTTGTCACTTTGACTATAGTCAGAAGTTTTCTTGTTTGCTTTTCGTTTTGAGGAAATTAATGATTGTTTTCACACATTTTAATTACCTCACTAAATGCTTTTATGTTGCAAAACATTTAAACAACAAATCATTATTTAGAATGATGCATCAAGTTAGTTCTTTAGGCCAGGTGCAGGGCCTCAGGCCTGTAATCTCCAGCGCTTTGGGAGGCTGAGGTAGGAGGATTGTTGGAGGCCACGAATTCAAGACCAGCATGGGAAACATATCATGACCTTGACTCTACAAAAAAAGAAAAAATATGTGTTCTTCACCCTGTCTAATTCTGCTATTCACTGCAGGGGTAAATAAGGGCCATAGTGTAGTGACCATACCTTCAGCCATTCTTTTATATTTTTCCTATCTGAGCTATCTTTGTCAAATTTTAAGGTGTTACACCAGATTTGAAATACATTAATGCAAATAGTTTACTTTTTTCTTTGTATTTATAGACAATCAGGTTTTAATCTATTCATCCAGTAAATACTTAACTACCTATTAAGTGCTAGGCATCTTTTAGACACTAGAAATATAGCAATGAATGAAAAAACATAAAACCTTTGCCTTGAAGTTATATGTTAGGAGGAGTTCATAAATGATAAACAAGTAAATGATGTAGCAAATTATGATCAGTGCTTTCGAGAAAAATTAATAATGGGAATCAGTTGTTTCTGGATGTTAGCTGTTGCCGCTTTAAATAGCGCTCAAATTGGAGCAGTAGGCAGAATGCCCTCCAAAGATGCGCACACTCTAATCCTTGGAACCCATGAATATATTATGTTACATGGCAAAAGGGATTTTTTAAAAGATAAGATTACTGTCTTTATTTCTTTGTGTTGTTACAACCGAATTCCGCAAACTGGGTAATGTATACACAATAGAATAGTTTTTCTGACAGTTCTGGAGGCTGTGCACTGGTGGAAATTGCTCTCAGCTGAAGAGGAATGCCTAATTCCTATTGAGGCATTCAACAACTTGAAATGTCAGGTTACAGAAGCCCAGTTCCTTGTTAACAGTTTAGGACAATTTTCCAACTCCCAAACCGCAAGATCAGCTCTGTCCCTTGTTATGATTGCAGAACAGCCTAACTTCTCACTCTACCCAATACTGCTTCCTTTACTTCCTAAAAGGTATTGATCCCAAAAGTACTTCACAATAAGATTCATGCAACCAAATTATGTCACGATCACGATCAGATTTGTGGAGAACTCAATCTGTAACACTTGATGCCAAGAGACATCTGAGAAGGCAGACTCTAAGACAGAATTTTGAAGTTAGAGCATGTTCTTCACTGCTGGCAAAAAACGTATCATCACTTCTGTCAGAATAAAGATATCCACAATTTTAAAATATTCTGCCCATTGAGAGAAATTCTGTTTTCTCTCCTCTTGAATCTAGGCTGCAACATGACTACTTGACTACTTTGACCTATAGAATATAGTGGATGTGACACCTGACAGTTCTGATCTAGTCTTTAAGGGGACTGTAGTCTAGTACAGCTACCTTGAGAATACCATGCTGAGGAAGACTAAGCTGACCATGTATAGAAAGTATGATACCCAACCAGCTCTAGTTGTTTTCTCATTGGAGGTCCAATATGCAGATCAGAGACAAGACCAGGCAGACCCTGTCTGAATTTCCTGACCCTCAAAATGGTGAGAGATAGTAAGAGGTTTTATTCTTTATTATCTTATCATACCTTTTAAACATTATATTTTTCTTCTTTGAACTTTTTTTTTTTTTAAACCTAAGTTGGCCATGTTTCTGTAGTTACTACTTAAATGTTTATACTCTTGCTTTCTAAAATAACTCTTCTTCATTCTTCCTGGTGTACTATTTATCTCCTTGATTTATAATGTTTCCTTCTTCCTCTTCCTGAAAGTATCTATTAGGGGGTCCCATTTTGGAGTTTTTCAGGGAAATATCTAACTTTGGGTGTGGTTTGGGTCTATGCAGGTCTGTTGTTTGCCCATGAATGGTGTGAGATGAGTGGGCTCCAGCAGGTACCAGCTTCATTTAATTATGTTGACTTACCGTGTTATCACATCCGATTTTCTGTGTCTTGTATTCTGAGGATGTATCCATCCTTATATTTTAGCCTATGGAAATTGGACATATATCATCAGGCTGAAATGTTGAGATCACTGTCTCTGAAATTCACAAGTCTTTTTTTTAATTGAATTCTTCTCTAATATGTTCAATGAGGTCAGCAGCTAATAGCTGATTGCTACTACTTATCCCTACCATTTACCCTTATTACATGTTTAGAAAATATTACGATATAGAAGATTTTTTGAAAATAAATATGAGAAAGCCATGCATTTATTTAATATTATCTCTCCTGTTGAACTTTCCTCCAGAATCATGTGTATAATAGGTCGCCAACTATTCTATTTATGTTCCAATCCCACCCGACTTAATATTCTCAAGAAAAGAATTAAAATATGGGTGCTCAGAAGTCTCATGCATATCTTTCAGGAAAATATACATGCTATTTGAACTATAAAATATTTTATGTTGAATTTTAGTATTCTACCTTGATTTAATCCAAATGGCACAATAATTGGCAGTCATTTTTGACAGACTAGAATTTGAGGTTTATAGCCATTTTTAGTCCATTGTAGACAAAATTTTCATCTCATTTTTTGCTTAATTATTTTACCTAGGTAGAGGAATGAAATACATTTGACTTTAAGCCCTTTTATATTATTGGAAGTTACTGTTTTTCTGTTTTAAGCAATTATCCATTTATATGATGTTTCTCAGAAAACAATGAAGAATCCCTGTGATTTCTCAGGAGATAGAGTTTTCTTTAATTATTCATATTTCAATACATCTTAAAATGTATTTTATTGAAACACTTAAACTATTTTTTTACCGTCAAATCATAAGCTATATTTGGGCATGTGTTCTTACCCTAAATTACTCATTTATGGTACTTTTATTAGATAAGAACATGCTTAAATATTTTTATATTTTACAGTCAATAATGGCAACATTTACTAAAAAAAATCTCACAGATGCCAGGTTTTTAAGAATTAGGTAAAAATATAAGCATTTGTGAAAATTATTTTTGCTAAATATAATCTGTATTCTGAGCTGTGCATTTGTGTATCTCTTTATGGTTTTTCACTTATGGAGTAATCAAAACCTTTATGTTTCATTGGAACTTGGCTTATTTAATGCCTACTTCACACTACTCTTTGATCCTGACATATTCAGAAATTCTCTGGGAACATCTCATGCTGTGGCATAAGGGAGACATTTGGAGTTTGATTTTATATCCAGTTCCCATGAGAAATGCCCCTTTGAGTACAACTTTAGGAAATCTTTGTATATTTAATGGAAACAGTGATGAGGCCCCTTTAAATTCCCTTTAAGCAATCCTATGCTCAAAGGAATAGCCAAAGCCAGATTTGCATCTCATTGCTTACCTTGGAAATGCAGAAGGAACTTAGTCTAGTGAGGTAAGGGGTACTCTGTTGAGACTGTGACTTAATCTATTTTATTTTTCATCCTTTCTTGATGTGGAGGCCAATTGTATATGTGATCTCATGCAAATGAGAGTGAATATAGTGAACTTCCTGGAGTGCATTCAATTATTTATATATTCATTTGCTACTTGAGCAAGTATTTATTGAATGCTTTCTGTAAAACACTTAGCTGGGCCCTCAACAATATTAGGCTCCAACTATCTAATATTGCAACAGTCAAAGATCAAAGCTTTATAATGCAAACAGATAAATATCATGGAAAAATAATGGAAACAGTTTCATTTTTGGTACCTTCCACGTTCTGCAAGTGCTTTGTCAATAAAGAAACAATATTTTCAAGCAAATAGTTCCTATCTCCAGGTTAATGTTAGAGGGAGAGCACATTTAAGTAATTAGTCATTACAGTCTTCAGAAGAATAAAGCCATTGACCAGGACCTAACTATCAATGGCCAGGTATCTGTGCTATCTCTGCAGGATAATCTTTGCCTTTAGCACTGATAGATAAAAGCAAAGTGCAAGTTTATCAAGTCATGGAACCATTGTTTCATCCATCCTGGTTAGAAGCTCCTAGGGCAAAATCATTATCATATAGATAAACTTGAGTGATAACACTTTACTTTTTCCAATTAAAGTATCAAAGACTCATACATGAACTTAAGAGCTAATGTAGAAAAATAATAAAACTAGCAGTTCTCATTTAGCACTTTACAAAGTTTCATTTGTATTTTAATCACGTATTTATTCCTTCACTATGAATGTGTTGGGCATGTCATTTATTTTATTAAATGCACGGAGCAGCAAAAGAAACTGAGGTTCAGGGTTTAAATTTAATTATCCTGAGTAACAGCTACTAGGTGGTGAAGTTGGTACTTAAATTGTGTCTGTCTAATCCAAAACCTGTGACCAAAACCTATGTACTTTACTATCTTGGTCTAGAAGTCTAAATTATGTAGCTACAGAGGCTATCTATCATGAGATTTGCTGTTATTTTGTAGCTCTTATTTTGAGAGCCTAGATACAGACTCACAAACTCACATGCCTTTAGGGCCAAGCAGTGACACAATGTGTGAAGGCCTGTGGGATGTGTGATGGGAGGGCCTTCAGAGCTAACTTTTGGGGTCGAGACATGCATATAGGGAAACCTTCCACTTGCCCTTTGGCTTTCCTATAGGAAAGGCAACCAGGCAGGATAATGCTGAAGAGCTCCCTGTCAGGGAGGAGATGGAGAGGGATAGGCTGTGCTGAAAAGGTTATGTGTGTGCTGTTGTGGGGGGCAGCCATCATTCCCTTCAACCTTTGGGCTCATGGAGAAATGATGGACTCTTATTGCCAGATCATTTGACTTTCCTATAGGAGCTAGAAATATGCCTCGTGAAGTTCAGTATTCTGATTCCAGGGGCAGTATAGCACAGGGCAAACTTTGGAGCATGAGACACTGCATTTGTATCCTGGCTCTGCCACTGACTAGGCTGTGATGCTGGTGATACTCATTTGTTCAAGGCCTCATTGTTCTCAGCTGAAAATGGAGTTAAAAATAGTGCTGTCCCAAAGGCTGTGAAGACTGCAGTGTGATTTTTATCCTGGGAGACGTGCACTTTTGCGGTACCGCCTAGCTCATAGCATTTATTGAGGACTAAAATAGTCAAATTCGTGTGACTCCCTATGTAATAAGCACTTAATGAATGTAAGCTAGCGTTATTTTCATTTTAATTATTAATCTTTTTTTAAATTATGAACACTGTGCAGGCCAAATAAAAATATTTACCAGTGAGCAATAGGATTAAATCTTACGGAAATTATTTTATTTCTGCCATTATCTACAAAGTGTATGTAAATCTATTCAGGTGGTTGGTAGGTCCTGAATTGAGCTTTCATAATAAAAAATAAGCCCATTTCTCATAGGCATGATGCCTATCTTTTATACAATGTAACATGTTTTCCCCCCACTTTAGCATGTTTGCATTCTAAAAATAGAGTTCTTAAACAACAAAACATAGCTAGTCACAGTGGTTTTGTTGGGCTATAAACAAAATTGACCAAAGGTAGTAGTGGAGGAGCAACAGAAGCTCATTCACATGATAAATGAGAAGTCTTTTGGAGCAATTTATATACTGGGAGGCAGTGGTTATGTGTGTAATTCATACTGAGTTCCTGGTGTAGCCACTTTTAGATTTGTATCCAAGTTCTATGAAAATTAAAGCTTTTGTAAGCAAAAAGGGTTGAAAACTCTGTAAAGCATCAGTCCTAAGCTAGCATGTTCAGAGTTCACTCTAATGTAGTGTGAACCAAAAGAGAATCGGCATTCTCCATTTTGCAGAAGAACACCATGGATATTAAGCATATTAGTCGCATACATGACTGGGCTGTGGAAGGAGATGACGGCGTTTTATGGAAAAGGAGGGACTCAGTGATGACTGAGAAAAAATGTTGGGAACTTGGCAAACACAATGGTACCCAGATGATGCCAAGCAACTCAGCATCTGTGCAAAATAAAAAATGATCTATTTCTGCGCATGTGTGATACTCCATGAATTCTCCCAGAAGTAGGAGAGAGGGCTTTGCAGTGGGACTAGAGTCTTTTGTAAGCGGGGCAAGTAGGAGCAAAATTAGAATCACTGCTATTACCGTGATTCTATTTCTTCTCACAGCCTTTTTAGGCCTGAAGAAACTTGGGACAAGCTGATGTTTTACATTATAAATATGAATTTTATTTTCCATATATTTTAGATTTTAAATAACAGAAAATCACAGAATTAAAAGATAATTCCTATGTACAATTAAATACTTCCTTTGCAAGCAGGTAATATTTATAAAATTTGATTATTTTCTACATATTTAACTCTTCCTCTAGCTTATGGTACTGTAGCTATTTTAAGCTCTAAACTGATATTATATAATTTGATTGTATTGACTGCTGCTAAGTTTCTCATACAGTATCTATGTGAAATTTCTGTCTGCTATTCCTAAAGCCAACAGAATCAGTTCAATAAAACTTATTTTATTTCATTTTTTAAAAAGAGTTCTACATTCTATTTAAGTTGTGCAGAACTGTTGTCCAGTGTAATTCCCTTTCAGTGCACTTTTCAAGCATGAGATTTTTATTGTAGATGCTAACCTTTTTCTGTACTTGGACCAGCCTTCTCTATACTGTGAAGCCAGAAGTAGTTAAGTTTTAAGTTATGGATAATTGTTTGTTTTACACATTGGCTACCACCTGCCCTTGCTCCCTTTAGTAATTGTTCTCTCTGGCAGTTATTTCCCAAGTATGGCACTAGTACCACCTGCATCAGAATCATTTGAGTTGCTTGTTAAAAATGCAATTTCCGGAACCTATCACAGACTTCATAAATAAAGTTCCTTTTGGCTTTGACCACTGAAGTTTGTGAACCACTGCTATGACATCACGTTGAAGTTTCTGCTTATGATTTTTTAGAAGTTTTCACCCCTTTGGAAAATATATAATTTAAATTATCAAACATATTTTGGTTCCAAAGGATACAATGCTGAATTCGAATCCAGTGATAGAAATTAAGAAGAGGCTGGTGATGGTAATACAAAAGCAGATTGAGGAAAATGCAGTAATAACCCGTGTTAATAAAGTGCCAGGAGGGGTTCATCAGAGTCACATCAGCACACATGGAGGAAGGATAGCTGAGGATTTGTGAAGAAGGCAGCTTTGAGATGAGTGTTGACATGGCTTGAAAATTTAGAGGTGGACATAAGGAGAGAGCACACAAGGAGAGCAGCAGAGCATAGACACAGATGTGGAAAGGTGAGGATGATAATCAGTGCCAACCCTTAATCCAGTGCACCTGAACATAAAATACACTCAAGGGAGTTGTAGGTGGCAAGGCTAAAGATAGATTGGAACAGTACTGTGGAGAGTCTTGAAGGCTGTACTCAATAGTTATATTTATTTGGCATCTTCAGGGTGTCGGCAACATTTTAGGTGGGTTACGGATTGAAGACAGTGTATTTGTTCGTTTTCACACTGCGGTAAAGAATACCTTTCAGTTGCTATGAAGAGACTGGGCAATTTAGAAAGAAAAGAGGTTTAATTGACTCACAGTTCTGCATGACTTGAAACTTAGAATCATGGAGGAAGGTAAAGGAGAAGCAAGTTGCTTCTTCATAACATGACAGGAGGGAGAGAGACCAAGGGAAACTGCCATTTGTAAAGCCATCTGCATTACCATCTGAGATCACCTCAGCCTGGACTTCATTGTCCCCACCATCATTGTTAGCATTTTTGAAAAAATCATTCAACATGTCTCTAGGTATATCTAAATTTGCCCACATCTTCCTGTCTCCTGAGCCCTTCAAACTGTACTAACCTGTTCCTGTTGCCCAGTTGCAAATTCACTTCCCCATTTTCAGGTTTTCTTTATAGCAGTATTGCACTCTCCCCGTACCAATTATCTGTAATCATTTTCACACTGCTAAAAAGAATACCTGATACTGGGTAATATATGAAGAAAAGTTTTAATTGACTCAGTTCCTCATGGCTCAGGAAACTTAAAATCAAGGCAGAAGGCGAAGGAGAAGCAAGCATTTTCTTCACAAGGTGACAGAGAGAGAGAGAGAGTGGGGAAACCACCACTTTTAAAACCATCAGATCTCATGAGAACTCCCTCACTACCGCAAGAACATCGTGGGAGAAACCACCCCATGATCACCTCCCACAAGGTCTCTCCATCGACATGTGGGGATTACAATTCGAGATGAGATTTGGGTGGGGACAAAAGCCAAACCATATCAGATAGCAAGCCATACACCTAATTAGACACAGTTGCAGTGTCTATTCAGAAACCAGTGGCCGCACGGAGGAGGAAGTGGCAGCACATAGTCTTCAGCACATGGTCTCATGGAGACCAACTTCATGGTTTCCAGAGGACCTATGTAGGACATGCAGCATGTGGATGTCACTCTCTGTACAAGGCAGGGTCTTGCAAGACCTGGCAAAGGCAACTGTTACTGTGTCAGTTCTTTTCTGCTTTGGCATATTCATAAAGAACTTATAAAATCTACAGATTGCCATATAATGTTATGTTTGTGAAATAACATTTTATTTTGTATCGAAGTGTCAGTAAAACCATGTTGTTATCCTTGGCATGTGAAAAGATTGCTCCATAAGGAGAAAGCTTAGCTAGGACGTAGGTATGTCTGAGGAATATCTTTGGTACAACCTTCTACCATGCTGGAAAAATAATTTCTTTACAGCCCACTGCCTGATACATTTAATGTCTTCTTATTGGAGATTTCTGATCTTGTCTTTGGTAAAAGTTTATAATAGAACCATTTCCCTGTTAGTGCTAACTCATGAAATGTCTGATATGTATGAAATCTACAGGGAACAATTAAGAGGTGTACAGATGCCAGCCAGGTCAACCTTCCTTGAGAGACATTGCTGTATTCTTGAGAGGCAATGTGTGTTAAGCACTGAAAAGACAAATGCAGCCAAGAAGAAAGCATTCAAGGATGCTTCCAAAAGCTGGTCATCACTAAGGAGTGTGGCCAGTCTTGGAGAATTCCACAGGCAAAACTAGGACTCAAAAACCACAAAGAGAGCTCAAATGCAGGTGTCAGCTTAAGAGCCATGGGTTGAACTCTGAGAAAGAGTTATTTTTAAACTTAGCTGCAATTTGCATATATTAAAGTTCCGATGTGAATTTCTGACCTGTTTCCCAGTAGGTCAGAGATAATGAGTTAGAATGGAAATTAGACTCATTTTTCTATGGGTATATATATGTTGGGGGCAGGAGAGGAAAAAGTGGAATTTGATGTGCACATTGATTTTGGATATTCTTTCAGGAAGTTGGAAACTAGGAAAAGGATTTGGACTAAGAATGTATACTTGTAATTAAATTCTCCAAATTATAAAATATACTGAGACCCATCATCTACTTTAGAAAAATAGTTTTACATTGCATTGCAATCCAGAATACCAAATTATCTCCCACTAAATATAACCACACCTGCAGTATGATTATTATATGGAGAGTCTGTAATATAGGACATTTGTCTTTCTTTCTACTGCTAACCTCATGTAGAGTGATTCCTCTTGCTGGGCTATGGTACTTGAAGGCAGTGTGGAGCGCATTATGTTAATACTAGAGAGCTAGCACTCTGCCTGTACTCCTAGTCACAGTAAATGGATTCGGTATCTCTCACAGCTGCATCCCTTTTCATGATTCCCTCATATAGTGAAAGAATCATCTGTGGAAACTTCCCTCGACAGCCAGTCTTGCCTAGTGTTCCCCACACACTGATGCATTTGACAGATGCAGCTGCCTTAGTGAAGTCCACAAACACCATTGACTGATCAACCCACTCTGCCCATCTCAGCTCCCTCGGGTGCCTAGGGCACATTGCTGCACGGGCAGGCAATTCCCTGAATGCCCTGAAACTGCCGCTGCCTTGGCCAATGTGGGCCATTGGCATAGATGACTTAATATTTTGCTGCAAATTGGGTGTGAAGGTAAGTGGTTACATGGACCATATGGAGACAGGCCTTTTTAATCTACAAGGAAAATCCTCAGGATATTCATACAGCTGGAATATATAGCTTTTATAAAGCTAAATCCCAAATCTCTGAACCCACAACTGGGTCCTTGAAAATCAACATTACTGAAACAGGACTCATATTTTTTCTTTAATGAGTTCCTTCTCTTGACTTCCCTCTTTGTATTTATTGCATCAACCAATCTCCCAGTTTTGAAAATTTGAGTTACGTTTGGTTATTTTCTTTTTCTATCATCTAATCACTTCCAAAATTTGCTTAACAATAATAGTAACTGCGAACCCTCCTCTGCCTCCGAAATCTTCTGTTGCTCTTCATAGCCTACCAAAATACATTGTGTAGGTTTTTTTTGTAAAGACTCCAGAATTCAGAACTTTCTACATGTTGAAAATTTGTATTTCTAGTCTTATTTCCTATGGCTCTGTTATACGATGAACATTTTTAATTCATCCTCCTTTTACATATTAATAATTCATTTGTTTCATTAGCCAAAGTATTTCTTGAATACTTATGATGACCCTGGGATTCCCTGAAGCATTTAAATACATGAATGTACAAGATACTGTAACCAGAAGGTCTGTGCCTAAAATCTAACTTCAGGACTCTGCTTCCTCTCTTTTTTCTATCCTTTCTTCTTGATTTTTGACATTTGCCTTCATTAGATTGTGTGAAGACACATAATTTTAAAGTAAACCACTTTAAAATTATGTTAAATTTAGAGCATGCCATTATTTTTCTCTTTTTCAAGATTTATAGAGGGTCTATTATTGATGCCATGTTGAAAATGATCACTTAACATTTACCTCTTCTACACTAGACACTCGACTTCTATATTTTCATCTCATTTAATTCTCACAACTCCATATGAGAGGTAGTATTGTGCCCTTTTCATAGGTGATTGAGATTCAGAGAGCTCAAATAAGTTGTTCTTATATACAAAACAAATACCAGAATAAATTAAATACTCTGAATATCAATTTTTATTGTTAATGCTATATCACATAGTTATAATCTATATCCAGTGTTCTTCCATTATGATGCAGTTTTCTCCAACATTCACACAAGTGGTTTGAAGAGGTTTCAATGACTCATTTACATGATCTCAAGACATAATAAATGCTGTTGGCTAATCATCTGAAATTGACACAATTAAGCATCAGAAAGAATACCTGAATTAGGAGAAAAAGTGAAATTGGGGCATGATGAAAGGCGCCCACTCACCAGTACCAGCACTAAATTGGGTCAAAGGTTAGTTTGACCCAATTAGTTTCCAGAAGTAGTTTGACCCAATTAGTTTCCAGAAGTAGTTTAAATATGAAACTGATAACTTCTCATGTTTGTTTGATGCCTGGTGATATTTGTCATAGGTATTTAAGAGAATACTGAGGAAGACATATACTTTTGAAATGCCTTTAATAATCACTTCCTGAATATGAAAAGGTCTGAATTCAATTGCTTTTTTTAGTCTCTTTGTTCTCAAGATTCCTTCTAGGTATTTTGTTTGCATTTGGACTAATCAGGGTAAGAACAGAATAAATGAAAAGAGAAAAACATGCTCATTATTTTATCTTATATGGATGAATTTAGCATCAAATACGTTATAATTACAAATGGATGAAAAATAGGGCTGGAAAGAAACTTTAGGTTTTAAAGATATTTTGACTGTTGTATTCAAGAAACAATGTTGATAAATTTTGATAAGACATGTAATGCTATTAAAGTCCATTACTAAAAAAAAAAGAATAGAAAGATAAAGGTTTTAAGATTTCACAATCTGTTAATAAAAAACACAAAACTCTATGATTAGAACTTAGGTTTGTCTGACTCTGAAGTCTGGGCTTTGAAGCAGTGCACTGCCCTGAATTTCTAGTCCTTCAATAATCAATTCTTAGAGACTACAATCACCTTCTGGCTCCCTATTAATTATCATCTTAGCAGCCACAGACAGGAGCAGTATGCTGTTATGGTTTTCACAGCATGCACTATTGCCTTGATGCTTTTTAACCCAAGTAGTTCTTTATCCTGCAGCAGATTTTTTTCTTCCATCTGTGGCTGAGTAGTTTCAGAAATCCCCAGGAGAATTGCTGGCCGTGGCATTTGTGGATGTCAGTAATTAAGCTATCTACTCCAGCTGCAAGCTGTTTGACAACGTGGGTAGTGGAAGGCCACAGTCCTGTGCAAAGCCTGGTCGTAGTGAGAACAGAAAGGTCAAGTCTCCCTGGCTGGTTCATCATGCACTTGGGAGCTTGGCCTATCCAGGGTTCACTGAATGGTTTTTTCATCAGTCTTATATAATTTTTAAAAGAGTATAGTATTTGCCATAAGCCACCTGGCCTGTAAGTTGCTTTTAGGTCTTTACTGTGTCCGTACACAAAAACTGTTTTCTATTGCTGTTCCATTACACAAAATTATGCTGGGCACATTGCTGATTCTATTATAGGCCTGGAGTTTATTTTATAACTTGTCCCTGGCCTGGACTGGGTTTGGTTTCATGTCACTCATAATTATGCATTTCCATAGTTTCTGTCAAAATCAATTCTGTCTACATCTTATAGAGAATATGTGGTATACACTTAAAAATTTTACTCTGTATCATTGAAGCACAACTATAGGAGTGAGAGCTTTCTATGAAGTAAATCCGGGATTATTTCACAATGTGTGAGGCTCTGTGCATATTGTTTGCCTGTTTTAGGTGTTTTTGATAATGTACTCTTGCAGTAACAATTGAGATGTGTTTATGATTGGATTAGCAATCATGCTGATCTTTATATTAGTGTATCTCCAACATCTAGTAAAATATCTGCATACAGTAGGGCCTAACACATATTAGGGATAAATAAATCAGTCTGTTGACCAACTATCACTGTTTTCATAATGCCTTTCCAGGCATTATGAAATGCTTCAAGTAGCTCCCAGTTTCTAATCTTTTCATTTTAACATGCAAGCTCCTTCCTTCATTTACTCAACATAAAATGTATTTCATGTTTACTATATGCCACTTTCCTCAAAGAGATCACATCTGGTGCATGTGAGAGAAAGGGAGAGATTGAAAAGAAGCATGCACGTGGATGGAGTATAAATAGACATGTCAACAGGCAATTACAATCCAATGTGTAAATTAAGTACAGATGCAGTGCAGTGAAGGCAGAACACCAAACCCAAACCTAGACCTGTGGATGACTTCCTGAAAAGAGATCATTCTACTAGGCCTTTTTTTCTTTTCTTTCTTTCTTTCTTTTTTTTTTTTTTTTTTTTTTGAACTATTCAGGGCAAGGCATGTGGATAGGAGAAAGGATTTTATGGCAGAGCAAAAAATACATAGAGGCGTGAGCACAGCATGCAAGTAATGAGGTATGGCTGCTGGAGAGAAATGCTAAGTGAAGCCTAAAGCACTGCCGATTTCTGAAACCTCTGATCCCACCATATTCCTAGCCAGTTATCATTTCTCTGCTGCCACAACTTCCTAAATGGTTTCTCTGATTCTCTTCTATCTATAGTCTTTTTGCACAATAGCTGCCAGAGAAATGTTGTAAAAATGCAAATCATGTCCTTCCTTTGCTCAGAACTCTAAGTGGCTGACCATCATATTGCAATCAAATCCAAAGCTCTTAAAATGGCTTACAAGTCTCTGGATGCTCTGGCTCCTGCATTGCTCTCTGCTCTCACTTCCTATCAGCCTTCCCAGGCTCACTCCTCTCTAACCACACACGAAACTTCTTTACTCTTGAGGGAACCAAACACCCTTCAACTCAGGACTTTTATATTTGTTGCTCTCCCTTCTTAGAACATTATTACCCCACATATTCTCAAGACCTGTTTGATGCTCAAGTGCCACTCAGAAAGATCTTACCTTCCTGTAGTACCCAAAATTGTACCCATCTTTTATTCTCTTACTTGCCATTTTTTTTAAGCCTAACAGTCTACCACTACCTGTCATTGCATTCAATACATGTTTGTTTATTGCCTGTTCCCACCTCACTAGAATGTATACTCTATGAAGAAAAAGACGTTGCCTGATTTGCTCATCATTTTAGCTCTGGTTCCTAAAACGGTGTTTGACATATAATGGACACTTAGCACATATTTGTATCATAAATGTATAAATGAATGGGCATTTGGTTTTTTAAAGAGCTCTTCCTTTTACATGATTATTATATAGACTAAAGCTTGAAAATTAAGGGACTAAAGAAGTTGGATTTTATCCTGAAGGTGATAAGGACTGATTGAAGAATTCTCAGTAGGGGAGTGATGTGATCAGACTCGCATGCTAGAGAGGTCACTCTGTCAGCTGGGAGGAAGGTAAATAGAAAGCTGTGGAAGCAATCCAGGCAAGCAATCATGAAGGTGGAACAGACAAGTGAAAGTGGTAAAAGAGGAGACACTTTTGAAAAAGTGATGAAGTCACTTCATTCAGGTGATGAAGTCAACAGGTCACCCACAGATAAACAGGTACACCGGTGAAGAAAAGTAGAAAATGTAGGGTGAGCGGTTTGTTCAGGACCTTCCTAGTTTTAACATTGAAAGTCCTGCACCCTGAGAAAATCGACAGTCCCCGGTAAACCCAGAATGGTTGGTCACTTTAAAAAGTCAAAGATGTTTATGGAAAATAATTTGTTCATCCAACTTCATCTCTATAGTGGCAATTCCTGCATGATTATTACATTCTTTATGATCCACTTCAAAACCCATGTTACCCTAAGTGTTCTTTACCTTAACCTCCCAACCACCCCACCCCCACTACTTCCTTCCTCTTCTGAAGGAACAGTCTCTGTTCTTAATCTCTCATAGAACAAGTGAACCAATCTGTTTTGTATAATACATTCATTGACTACTTTGCCCATTCACCTTTTAAACTCAAGTCCATGCAGGTCATGACCATGGTTTATTCATCCTGCTATTGCCAACAAGCCACGTATCACAGCTATAAATCTGTTTGTTGAATAAATTGATGCAGGCAAGTGTACGTGCTCTAAGTTTGGGGAAACTTGGGTGAGGGCTGACAGTGTTGATGTTTACTTGGGTAAAGGAAATGGTGTGATTAAATGCTCATGGCTACCTGAAAACATTAATGAAGGACATGCTAACCACACATTGCCAAACAGGGAGTAGAGAATAGAACAGTTATTATCCACAGACCTGGTTTGCAGCACAGCCAGAACATACACATCTGGTCCACCTGAAGCTGCTTTGTGTGCCATCTTGGACTCATATGCTCTAAGTTTTCAAAGGGGGTAGAAAACAATTCAGATAAACAGGAAAATTTGTTTTAAACCTATGCATATACAGAGTGAAAAATACCACATGGCAGTATAGGACTTTCACCAGTCATGTTGGATAATAATTTGAGCCATAATTTGTAAATAGAAAGTACCTGGAGAATTACTCTTTACATGATGTTACATTTTTGGCAAATACCACATTAACACTGAACTCCATCATGATTTCTGGCATTCTAATGAAGGGATATGTGTACATATCTGAATCCATATTCCTTCAAGCCTCAGTTCTTATGTTTTGAACTTGGTATTATATTATTCCCTGTGGCTGAATGTAAGCCTGTGAATTTATGCATGCAAACCAATTGACAACTTGAATTTGGTTTTGAAAGCAAAGGCCAGGGTGGTTGGAGTCATCTGTTATGACTTAAATAGTACTCCTGTCAAAACACCTCACACAAAGTAGAAATCACCCAGGAACTTCAGATCCAACAGTCAAGCTCACAAGGAAAGGATATAAATAGTATAGTCTTCTTGAATATTTTAAGGAATGGGGACTGCATGTTCCCTTTGTTAAGATGCTTTGACATCAGGTGATCAGATATGACTTCCTTAAACACAGCCAAGAGAGACCCCTGCATTAAGCAAAGCCAATGTCCTATTTTTTAATACCAGTTTCTTCCCACAGCCAGTCTGCTAATATTTTCATGCTTTCCTCTTCTGAAATGGGAAAAGGTAATTTATTTTTTATCGATATTCATTTTTCATTGTAGTAATTCTCTAAACACAGAATTTAAAAAATCCCAGTGTCTCTGGGGCTTCCTATTGGGAGGATATAAGTTCAAGGACTCAAGGAAAAACAAATTTTCCAAAAAACATATTTCAGTATTAGAATGAATCACCTTGACATAACAGTAGGTTCAATAATAAACCAAGTTTTATTTGTTCCATAATAAATCACGTTTCAGGCAATAGAATGTCATATGATCAAGACACAAATACATGTGGGATGATCCTTCAGATCTATACTAGTCCCAATTTATATTCTAAAAAATCTGCAAATATTCATAGAAGCATCCTTAAAATTAAATCATTAGGACCAATCGTACCTCCTGATCCAAAAGAGTATCCTTCTTGAACACAGAAAATATTATTTTTCTTTTCACATTTCTTCAAATTTTCTATTTTCTAGCATATTCTGTTCACTAAGGGATAATAACAAGAATGTGACAATATTTTGTAATACACAGATTTTTAAAAATGAAAGAATGAAAATTCCAGTCCTGAGTCAGAGACACTAAACACACACTCTTCATACTCATACAGAAGCTAGAATCTACATTAGCAATTTGTTATTATATTTACCTAATACCTTTATTTTCCAGGCAGTTCTGCTTGGAAAGAGATAAATGTATTCCATGGTTTTGTGCCCAAGGATTCAGTGAGTAAATCACATAATGTTATAGTGCAATACTCTTTGGAAAAACGATGTAGTAGCTTTAGCTGGAGACTCTGCATGGCCAAGTGGACTGGCCTGGAATTTGCACCACAATGAGGAAGGTGACAAATGGTCTATCACTTCTGACTTACGTATCTCCTGTCCTAAGATTTGAGCATTGTTTCAGCTATTTTGCAGGGCTCAAATATGAAGTAGTGGCACATATCTCTGCTGTACTCACTGAAGCTCTTTCACAAGGATGACAATTCCTTGACTGTGTAGGCAGCTTTATAATCCAAAAAGTTGCTTCTGGGCCATTATGTCCTTTGCACGTTGCCACAAACCTGGATAAATATCTCCATTCTCATTTTATAAATGGGAAACTGAATCTCTTAGTGGTTATCTTGACTAAACACAGTAAACATTCAGGTTTTTTAGCATGAGTATGGAATGTGTTATTCTTTGCTATTTGGTAATGATACAATAGGCAGGACATTGCTTACAAATTTTTAAATGTATTTTATACTTTATAAATATTATGATTATATTTAATATCTATATAGTAAAAGTATAATTAAATTGGTAAAATTGGGACACTACATGTACAAAGTTCAAATAGAAAAAGAATGTTTTGAAGAAATCTTATACCTAAAGTCTTCAGTACATTGTGCTAGACACAATGTTGACATAGATGGTGCTAATGAGGTCTAGATTATGATAAAACAATGATAAACTCTTCATCCTAACTTCTAATTTTTATGAAATTGACATTTCTTTATAAACGTCCACAAGATATTTTCCTAAAACAATAGAATAATACTTAATGAAACTGTTTACTTCTTCACAGTATCTAAGTAGCAAATATTTTGGAAGTTTCAACTGAATACTTCCCCTACTCCCTCTTCTAAGAGCGTTGACTCTTCATTAGTCAATTGGGCAACTGAGTTGGGCAAGAGTTTAGGAGAAAGTGATGACTCTGCAGTGCCATGCAGAGAAAAGATATAATGAAATGTATGATCTTTTTTTAAATTTTTTTTTAAAGTCCATCTTTGACTTTGTGCAGAGTTCTCAGATGGTATTTCGCCTTTCTTGTCCCAATCAAATCCCTTACAAGCACAGACAAAATTCTGTCAAGGTAATGTCTCACATTTCAAAATCAGTCAACACACACTTATTAAATGTCACTGTGTGCAAAGCACAGTACATAACTGTTGTCACAGTGTCTCAAAAGAAATTACCACTTTTTTTGCCACGTGTTCAATATACTTTTGCTGAGAGGAGAAACACTTCTATGCAAAAAAATCTACTTACACAGCTCTGTGCTTATGTAATATACTCAATTACTAATTTTCAGGTTTCTCAGTGAAATGATCAAGCCACTCAGGTATTAAAGGTAAATATTAATTACATAGTAGCAAAGTGTTTGATTTTGGCCTATAGGATATTAAAAAAAAAAAAATCCATATGCCATATACTGAAAATGTCAATCCAATGTTTTGAAATATTTACAACTGCTCTCTAAGAAAATGATTAGGTTGAAATACCTGAGGCCCTTTCAGAAACTTTACAGTGGAGTGGAAGTACAGGGGACTAAGAACAATCCTGTCCTAAAGGCAATGTGAGAATGCGAAGTAACTTTTCTACAATTACCTCATTACATTTTACATATTTTTCCGGATTGATTCAAGTCTCCTTTGTTGTTGTAAGGAAGAAAATTACACAATTTGCCAAGAGAAGGTCTTAGGTAAGATTGTCCTAGAAACACAGGTTGCTTGAGGACTAGGTAGACTATAGAGAATCAACCCATTTTAAAAGAGACATTTGCAGTGGTTTTCTCATATGAAATATCCTCCATTGGTAACTGTTACTATTGTTGCTTCTGTTTAATTGAAGGTAAAAGTACTATTTTTAAGGGATGCAACAAAAGATAATTTTTCTGCATGTGTTTTTGCTGATTTACTAATATCCTTCATGAAAATCTCTTGTTCTCAGAGACTCCCATTCTCCATTGTATAGTTGGCAATATTTTAATCCTTCCAAACTAGACCTCAATAACGTTTCCTCTGTGGAGACCTTCTGGGATCTTCTCCAGTGTTTGACTCAGTCATTAATTTCTCTAGGGTTTCGTAACACTCCATACCCATCTCTATCAATGCTAACTCGTGTGTAGTCCACATACATGACTGTCTCACCTCTTGGAGGCCCTGGAAGGCAAGGCCCACTAGAGAAGTTACCTGAAACCATGTGTTGGCTAGACAAATAAGTGAATACATCATTCCATTCAGGAGTAAATTGCATATGTATTCTTATCACCCCCTTCAGTTGGGCTTTCTCTGCGAAGACCCTGCTTTCCATGTTGCACATGGTTTACCACATGCATCAAGAGATTAGAAACATTAAGCAGGTGACAAATATCAACAATGAACTGGGGATTTATTGTAATCAACCAATATGCTCGGCCTTGTAATTGCTCAGAGCTTTTTGCTCCATAATTATATGGTTGCCTCAGTGTAGCCATTCAATGATGTTATAATTAGTGAGTGATTAAAGCATTTGCCGAGATGCTTTAGAGCATGAAACATGTGCAGGTTGAACACGAGGATTGGTAAACTACTTAGTCAACAGTTTTCTAAAAACATTTCAGTGGATCCTTTTCAAACCTCAGCAATTGTAAATCCCTTCTTGGCTTGTGGACTCTGCATCTTATTCCACAAGTTGTTTTGGGAACTGTCCTAAGAATGGAATGGTACCATCCGAGTGCTGCCATATACTACTTCTTCCGCCCACCCCACCTGTACTTTCACATATGCCGTTCATCTACTTCCAAAATAACTATTCTACATAGAAATTGCCAGTTCACAGAGAAGTTCCACAAATAAAATTTGTGGTTTTATTTGATGTGTGAGGTGGATTCTGCAGAGCATCAGCTCCAACTTAGAGATGGAAAAAAGGCTCAGTGTTTAAGCCACTTGCCTTAGTTTAAATGCCTGTTGGCAAAATAGATCTGTTTCAAACCTGAGCCTCTTCAGAATCTAAAATGAGTGCTCTTTACAGTGTGCTTCATGTAAAATGGGACATGTCAAAAGCAGAAAAAGAGGGAGCACAGGGTGCCTTTTGGGAGAAAAAGGAAAAAATATATATAATGTAAAAGCAGAGTAATTGCTGAGAAAAAGTGATAAGGAGTGTTGTTGATACATAAGAAAATAGTTTCAAAATTCTGAGTACTAATCAATACATAAACATATACTGGATGCTGTAACATACTCTTGTGTAAGAATTTCCCTTTTTGTTAGAGGACAATATTAGCAGTACCGAATGATAAGCTTGGAATGCATGAAAGATTACATAACTGAAATAATCCATATTAAACACTTATAATAGTGCCAGATACACCATAACCCCCAATGACTGAGAGCTGTTAGAATGAAAGAAAGGGAGAGAGACAGTGAGCTTGTGAGTGAGAGAGAGAGAGAGAGAGAATGAATACAGGTCTATGTGAAGAAGAATAAAAGGAGTTTGAGAGGAGAAATGGGGCCCTGCCCACCCTGTGCTGCCCAAGGGAAGTATGAGGATTCATAAACTCAGTGGGTCATGTTCTAGGGGCCAGGACACAAATTCTCTGTTGCAGTGATAGATGGTCCCTGCTTGCCTAGTCTGTGGCCATTGAATGTGGGACTCCAGTAGTTAAGCCCTCTTGTTCTGATTACATCCTTTGTAAGTTTAAGATTTGTTTTCCCTCATGGCCAGGGAGATGCTGTTCTCCAAATGCCAGCACATGCACATCAGTCCAAAAGTCATTTACTTTGGCACTGTAAATTTAAAAAATAGCGTTCTTAGTTGTGCATTAACCATAGTGATAACTGGTTTGTAACTCATGCTATATTGGCCTCTTGTTCTTCCCTGTCTCACTGCCACATTCCCTTCCTGGCATTTCTTTCCAAATTATCTAGTTACCCTGTCATGCCTGTCTTGGCGTGTGCCCCTGGGAGAACCCAAACTATGACAATCACCACGCTTCTCCCTGTCTCTCCTCTCTGCATCTCATCTTGGCTTCCTTCTCTCAGACTACTCCACATGGTGGGAGACATGGCCACCAGCAGGAGTGATATCGTGTACATATCAGTCATGATGCGGGGAAAAAAGACAGCCGTCCTTTCAACTCTAGTTCAGAAAAGTCCTGGGAAGAATTCTTGTCTGTCATGAAGTTGCTATCAAGGGAGGTAGAGTGCTTTCTTTTTCTGGCCTATTAAAAACCAGACAAGGAGGGGCAGGGTACTGTAACTGGCAGCCCTGTTAGAAACTCCGAGTGAATGAGGAGCAATCCCCTAAAGGAGGGAAAGGAGAATCGCTATTACAAAAGAGATGAAGAATGAAGATGGCTGAGTAGAAGCCCCTAGCACTTGTCTCCCTCACGAAGACAGCCAGACATCTAATGAACAAAAACATTTTGGTGAAAATAACAGAACACTGGAGTGCATTAGAGAAGTGGCAGAAACCCTGGTGAACATAGAAGCTGAGGGTGGTGACATAGAGCATGTAAGGAAAGATGGACCTCCGCCACCCCATCCCCAACTGGGAACAGCTGGAAACCAGGAGGAGCTGCTGCTTATGGAGAAGAGATAAGCAAGGGGGGATCCCAGCAGACCCCATGAGTACCTTGTATACCATCAGTGGGGTGAACTGCAGTTCTCACAGACACTAAGCTCAGATGAAGGGGCTGCCTGGAGTCCACACAGCTGTGATACCCCCAGAGAAGGAGCTGACACTGTGTCCTACCCTCTGTGGCCTGCATAGCTACTGAACCACACCATCTCAGAACAGGAGCTGTGGCTGGAGGGTGTCTTGCTCTGGGCGTGAGCAGCCATGACTCCCATTCGTCTCTGAGGGTAAGTCACCATGGAATCATCCCAAGCCTAGCTGTGAGCAGCTGTTACACCCTTCCCTGTGGGGCCAAGTGGAGGGGGAGTTGCTTCACCTATCCCTCTTCCTCCTCAGGCTAGAACTGGGGTGTCACCCTGCCTCCTGGACAAACAGTACCTTGGTAGCTCAGAGCAGTCATGCCTTCCTAGTGCCTAAGATGAAGCAGTGTTCTGCATCCCAGGGAAACAGGGAAGGACCACCAGAATATTCACGTCCTCCTCAGACCTGAACCGAAGTGTCACGTTGCCTCCTGGGGAATTTGTGCCCTGGCTGAGCTGAGCAGCTGTGCATCCCAGGGCTGAGATAAGGGACTCTGTATTCTAGTGAGACAGAGCAGTGCCTAACACCGCACCTTACAGGTCAAACAACTCTAGAACCTGCTTCCTTGGAGCTGGACAGACCCTCTAGGGTCTGAACTATTGAGACACCCATCTCTTGGGGGAATGGAGTCATTGTGATGATGTTCCCTGTTCTCCCGGGGCCTAGATGACAGCTGTGCTTTACCATTCTGGGGTGCTTCTTGCTGCAGCACCTGGCCTTGCTGAATCTGGAACACTGCTGAGACCCACCATCCCAGGGCCTAGAGTCTCTAATACATGGTGGCTCGTGCCCTGGAACCAAGTTGCTACTGAACCCTATTAGCTCAAGTTTCTAAATTTGCAGCCATACCCTCCTTGCCAGGCCCAAAGTTCCAGAGCACATCTTCCCCAGAGTCTGGTTAGTGCTATGCCTTGCCCCTAGGCCAGGGGTAGAGCTACAACAACAGGCGCCCGAGGCACAAGCTGCTAGGGAGTGCTTCAGTCAAATTCTGGCTCTATGGGAACCATACATCCAATCCTGCCACAGACAGCAAAACTGTACCCAACACACAGCTGCCACAATAGTTTTGTGAAATTCTGAGAAGGATGCTAGCCTCATAGCCACCTCAAACACCTGAGCCTGGAACCCAGCACTGCTGAAGTTGTCTTTAGGCCATGTCAGACCCAACACCAGGAGGGATGTACTCAGCCAAGTCTCCCCATTATGTTCCCACAAGAATAGAAGAACCTCAAAAGCCACTTTTGAGGTTGACACTGAGAAAATTAACAACTTATGCCACTACTGCTGCTGCCCCAACCTCTAAACCCCAGGCCGTTAAGTTACTGCTGATATTGAATGCAGCTGAAGAAGCTTCATGTAGACTGTACTACTATATCTTCCCCTATATCTACTGAGAAACAGAGTCACTACACCCTGCCCGACAGCAAAGACCCAACTGCAGGTGAAAGTCTTTTTCTGTGAAATTCACTCTGGAAAGTTTAAAAGAGGCAATTGTTCCACAGGATGCGCAGACATCAATGCAGGGACATGAGAAACATGAAAAAGCAAGAAAATATGATACCACAAAAAGAATATAACTCTTGTAACAGATCCTGGTTAAAAAAAATAATAATAAACTGCCAGAAAATAATTTCGAAAGAATCTTAAGGAAATTCAACAAAATACAGACAGGTATTTCAATAACGTCAAGAAAACAGTTCACAATATGAATAAACTCAAAGACATGGAAATTATAACAAAGAAACAGAAATCCTGCTGCTGAAGAATTTAATGAATACAAGTAAAATAGATAGGCCCAACAGCAGGATAGATTAAGCAGAAGGAAGTATCTGTGAACTTGAAAATAGGTCATTCGAATTCACCCAGTCAGAGAAAACAAAAGTGAAGCCTACAAAACTTACAGGTCACTATTAACTGAAATATTATTGGTGTTATGGAATAAAGAAGATAAAAGAGATATAAAAAACTAATGAAATAATAGCTGCAAACTTCCCAAGTCTTGGGAGAGATCAAGAAAGCTTGAAGGTTTTCAAGTGGATTAAATGAAAAAATATTAATCCTAAGACACATTATAGGCAAACTGTCAGAAATCAAAGACATAGAATTCTAAAAACAGCAAGTAAAAGTCATCATTAGACTAATAGCAGATTTCTACATAGAAGCCTTATCAGGAGAAAATGGGATGATTTATTCAATATGCTGAAAGGAAAAGAAATCTCTCAAGAGTACTATATCCAGCAAAACTATCCTTTAGAAATGAAGGAGAAATGATCTTTCTCAGACAAGAAAATTCTAAGGGAATTCATCACCAACCACTAGGTTGGCCTTACAAGAAATGCTCAGATAAGTTCTACATCTGCAATAGAAAAATCAATAACTCTGATGAAAACAAGCAAAAGTATAAAAGTTACTGGTATAACAGATACACAAAAGTGAAAGAAAAAAAATCAAACTTTAGTGCTATAAAAATCACCAAATACCTAGGAATAACTTTAACCAAATAAGTATAAGAATTTATAAGGAAAACTATGAAACACTAAAGAAATTGAAGAGGACACAAAAATATAGAAATAGCATTCCATGTTCATAAATCAGAAGAAATACTGTGAAATTGAACACAATACTAAAAGTGATCTACAAATTCAATGTAATTCCTCCCAAAATACCAATAATTCTCTCCCCAGAAATGGAAAAAACAGTTCTAAAATTTGTATGAAACCATACAGGATCTTGAATAAAGCAATTCTGAGGAAAATGAACAAAACTAGACCATCACACTGTGATACTTTAAAAACGTACAAAGCTAAAGGTATAGTAACCAAAACAGCATGGTGCTGGCATAGAAACAGACATAGATCAGTGGAACAGAAGAGAGAACCCAGAAATAAATTCTCATATCAACAGCCAACTGATTTTGCAGATTTTCAACAAAGGCCCCCAAAATATATGATTTGGCTCTGTATACCCACCCAAATCTCATCTTGAATCGTAATCACCAAATGTTAAGTGAGGGACCTCGTGGGAGGTGATTTGATCATGGAGGCAGTTTTCCCCATGCTGTTCTTATGATACTTAGGGAGTTCTCATGAGATCTGTTGGTTTAAAAGTGGCAGTTTCCACCCTCTACCCCCCATCACTGCCTTGTGAAGAAGGTACTTGCTCTTCCTTCACCTTCTGCTATGATTATAAGTTTCCTGAGACCTTTCCAGCCAAGTGGAACTGTGAGTCAATTAAACCCCTTTTTTAAAATAAATTACACAGTCTCAGGTAGCATCTTTATAGCAGTGTGAGAATTTACTGATACAAAGAATTGGTATCATCAGAGTGTGGTACTGCTACAGAGATAACCTGAAAATGTGGAACTGGGTAACAGGCAGAGGTTGAAGCAGTTTGGAGAGCTCAGAAAAAGACAGGATGTGGGAAAGTTTGGAACTTCCTAGGGACTTGTTGAATGGCTTTGACCAAAATGTTGATAGTGATATGGATGATGAAGTCCATGCTGAGATGGCCTCAGATGGAAATGTGGAACTTATTGGGAACTGGAGTGGAGGTCACTCTTGCTACACTTTAACAAAGAGACTGGTGGCATTTTGCCTCTGCCCTAGAGATCTATGGAACTTTGAACTTGAGAGGAATGATTTAGGATATCTGGTGGAAGAAATTCCTTAGCAGTAAAGCATTCAGCAGGTGACCTGGCTGTTCCTAAAAGCCTAAGCTCTTTGCATAAAGAGATAGTCATAGTCTAAAAAATGGAACTTAAAAAGGAAGCCAAGCATAAAAGTTTGAAAAATTTGTAGCCTGACCATGTGGTAGAAAAGAAAAACCTATTTTTCTGGGGAGGAATTCAAGCCTCTTGCAGAAATTTGCATAAGTAATGAGTTGAATGTTAGTAGGCAAGACATTGGGGAATATATCTCTAGGGCATATCAGAGACCTTCATGGCAGGCCCTCCCATCACAGACTCTGAGGCCTAGCAGTAAAAAATGGTTTCATGGGCTATGACCAGGGCCTTGCTGCTCTGTGCAGCATTGGGACTTGTTGCCCTGTGTTCCAGCCACTCCAGCTCCAGCTATAGCTTAAAAGGGGCTAAGGTACAGTTCAGGTCCTTGCTTCAAAGGGTGCAAGCTGCAAGCCTTGGTGGCCCCATGTGGTGTTGGGCTTGTGGGTGCACAGAAGGTAAGAGTTGAGGTTTTGGAACCTCCACCTAGATTTCAGAGGAAGTATGGAAATGCCTAGATGTCCAGGCAGAAATCTGCCACAGGAGTGGAGCCCTCATGGAGAACCTCTATTAGAGCAACAGCCGAGGGAAAATGTGGGGTTGGAGCCCCCACACAGAGTCCCTGCCGGGGCACTGCCTAGTGGAGCCATGAGAAGAGGGCTACCATCCTTCAGTCCCCAGAATGGTAGATCCGCTGACTGCTTGTACTATGTGTCTGGGAAAGCCTCAGACCCTCAACAATAGCTCATGGAAGCAGCCACGGGGTCTATACCCTGCAGAGGACAGGGACAGCTGCCCAAGGCCATGGGAACCCACCTCTTGCATTAGCGTGCCGTGGATGTGAGACATGGAGTCCAAGGAGATTTTGGAGTTTTAAGATTTAATGACTGCCTGACCAGGTTTTGGACTTGCATGGGGCCTGGAGTCCCTTTGTTTTGGCTAATTTCCCCCATTTGGAACATTTTACACAATGCCTATATACCCATTATATCTCTTGGAAGTAATTCACTTGCTTTTGATTTTACAGGCTCATAGGTGGAAGGGACTTGCCTTGCATCAGATGAAACTTTAGACTTGGATTTTTGAGTTAATGCTGGAATGAGTTAAGACTTTGGGGGACTGTTGGTGAAGGCATGATTGGTTTTGAAATGTGAAAAGAGGGGCCAGGAGCAGAATAAAATGCTTTGGCTCTGTGTCCCCACCCAAATCTTATCTGGAATTATAATCACCACGTGTCAAAGGAGGTACCTGGTGGGAGATGATTGGATCATGAGAGTGATTTACCCATGCTGTTCTTGTGATAGTGAGCGAGTTCTCATTAGATCTGATGGTTTTAAACGTGGCAGTTTCCACCCACCTCATGCCGCCTTGTGAAGAAGATGCTTCTGTACATACAATGTATAGTGATCAGGTCATGATAATTAGCATATCAACAGCATATCAACAAGCTTAATATTTATCATTCATGTTGGATATGTTCAATATCCTTTTTCTGACCATTTGAAACTATTATGTTATTAACTTTTGGTTTCACTAATTTTTAAACAAATTATGTTTCAGTTCAGTTTTCTATTTTACTTATGTGTGACCCAAAGGGTGGTGTTTTTTTTTTTTTTTAATTTTCTTTTCTACTTTTGGTTTTAGTAGTTTTTCTGTTTTTACTTTTAAAATATAGCCTGTAATCATTAATTCAAGACCTTTTGTCTTTTCTAATGTAGGCATTTAGTGCTATAAATTTCCCCTTATGTATGGTTTTAGTAACATTTTGCAAATTCTGATATGTTGTTTTCATTTTCATTCAGTTTAAAATATTCTCTAATTTTTCTCTTTTTTTTTGACTCGTGTTATTTGGAAGTTTTTTTATTTTTATTTTTGAGAATATTTCCAGATACCTTTCTGTTACTTACTTATTTCTAATTTTAATTTCATTATGGTTAGAGAACATATTTTATAACCTGTATCATTTTAGAGCTATTCAGTATTGTTTTATCACCCAGAATATAGTCTATCCTGGTAAATATTGTATATTTTTTTTCAGAAAATAATCTCCTTTCATTTAGCATTATCCTATGAATGTCAAATAAGTTTATTATTCAAATATTCTATATCCCTATGAATTTTCTGTCTACTTGTTCTATTATATATTGAGACAGGGTACTGAATGCTGAGTATTAATTGTGGCTTCAGCTCTTTTCTCTTGTGTCTATTGGGTTTTAATTTTTGTCTCATGTAGCTCTGATACAAGGAGTATAAAGGTGTAGGAGTGCTATGTCCTTTTTGATGAATTGGCTTTTTTATTAATACAAAATTATCTTCTTTATAATTTCTGTTAGTATTTATTGATTTGAAATAATATAGCCACTTCAGATTTACTTTTGTATGTGCTCACATGGCATATCTTTTTCTATTATTTTAACCTATTAGTATATTGCATTTATAAGGGAAGTGTATTTTCTGTGGGCAACATCTAGTGAGGTCTAACTCTTCGTTCAATCTAAGAATTATCTGCTTTTTAACTGGTTTATTTTCAAAATTTATGTTTTAGGTTATTGTATGATTACTCTTTAATTATCATTTTCCTGTTTTATTTGCATTTTTCTTATGTCTTTTTCCCCTTGTCCTATTTTTTCTGCCTTCTGTTTAATTAACTGGATATGTTTTAGTATTTTATTTCTTTTGTTAGCTTATTAACTCTGACTATGTTTTGTTATCTTGGCAGTTGGAGTTCACAGTATGCATATTTAGCTTATTATAATCAACTTTGGTGTGATATTCTACCAATTCACATATAGTTTAGGAACCTTATAATAGTATACTTCAAATTCTCCCCATGACATGCTATTGTTGGCATGTATTTTACTTTTCCATAACTTACAAAGTTTAACTTATGGTATTACTATTTTTGTTTAAATAGTTAATTATCTTTTAAAGGGATTCAAATAATAAAAGCTTTACCCTTATAATTGCCTTTCTTAGTGCTTTTCATTAACTTGTGTAGAATCACATTCCCATTTGGTATCATTTTTCTTCTGCCTAAAGAACTTCCTTTAACAATTTTTAGAGTGCTGTTTTGCTATTTAACAAATCTTTCAGCTTTTGGTGTCTGAAATGTCTTTATTTTGTCTTCATTTTTGAAAGATATGCTCACTGAAGATATCATTCTAGGATGACAGGATTTTTTTTTTTTTTTTTTTTTTTTTTTTTAGGCAGAGTCTGGCTCTATCACCCAGGCTGGAGTGCAGTGGTGCGATCTCGGCTCACTGCAACCTCCACCTCCCGGGTTCAGGCCATTCTCCTGCCTCAGCCTCCCGAGTAGCTGGTACCACAGGTGCCCACCACCATGCCAGGTTAATTTTTTGTATTTTTAGTAGAGACGGGATTTCACCGTGGTCTCGATTTCCTGACTTCGTGATCCGCCCGCCTCGGCCTCCTACGCCCAGCCAGGATTTTTTCCTTTTTCTTTGAGTACTTTAAAATGACCTTCCACAATCTTCTCACTTGAACTCTTTTTGAGGAGAATTCTGATGTTGTATTTACTTTTTTTCTTATGTACAACAATGTGGCTACTTGTGAGATTTTTTGTCTTTGTTATCAGTGTCAGCAATTGGATATTATGTGTTTTATTGTCTTCAGGAAAACTTGGAGTTTGTTGAGCTTGTATCTGTGGATGTATAGTTTTTATCAGTTTGGAAACTTTTTAGCCAGTATGTCTTCAATTTTTTTTTTCTCTCTACTTTGAGAGCTACACCTATGTGTATATCAGGTTGTTTGAAGTTGTTTCTCACAACTCATTGATAGTCTTCATTTTATTAATTCATATTTTCCTCTGTGTGTTTCATATTGGGTAGTTCCTATACTATGTCTTAAGTTTTACTAATTTTTACTTTTGCAGTGTCTGATCTATTACTTTTTCTACCCACTGTATCTTTTAGGTATCGCAGATTTTACCTCTCAGTTTGATTTGGGTGTTTATAGCTTTGATGTCTCTAAGTTTTTTAACATAAGGAATGCTATTATAGTGACTTTTTAAAGGCTCTTCTCTGCTAATTCTAACATCTATATTCTGGGTTGGTTTTTATTAATTGATTATTCTCCTTATTAAAGACAACGCTTGTCTGCTACTTTGCATGCCAAGTAAACTTTGTTTGGATACAAGACATAGTACATTTTACATTATTGGGTTCTGGGTATTTTTGTATTCCTGTAAATCTTCTTGAGCTTTGCTCAGGAATGAAGTTAAATTCCTTGGGGAAAAAAAGTGAATTCTTTCGAATCTTGTGTATATTTTGTAGGAGAGACTGGAGAAGTGGTTTTTCTAGAAATAATAATTTCCCGCTACTGAAACAAGACCCTTCTGAATGCACGGCCCCCTGCCCTATGAATCTTGAGTCATCCAGTGTGGCTGGTACAAACAGGTGCTATTCCTGGCTCTATGTGGGCATCGGGCACTAGTGCCTTTAATTATAAGTAGGTGCTTCCTTCATTGGCCTGAGGTAGTTTCCTCACACTTATAGGCTGATCAGTGCTGTGCTGAATTCTTGAAGGGGCTCTTCTGCAGGTCTCTAGAGCTTTCTTTCTGTGTATAAATCTCTTCTCTTTGGTACTGTATCCTGTGAACTCTAGTTTCCCGTTCTTCCTAAAATCTCAGCTCCATCCCCTCAAGTCAGGCAATCTGCTGGGCCTTACCTGGGCTCTCCTTGCCTGTGCTGCAATCTTAAAACATTCTCAAGCCAATACGCTGTGGCAGTGATGATAGCAAGGCTCATCTCATTTGTGTCTGATGTCTTTCAAATCATTTTTTATATGACCTTGTTTCCTGCCCTCCTTCCTCCCCCGTTTCTTCTTTTCTTGTTCACATTTTCATGAGTTTATTACTCTACCTTGGCTAGAAGAAAAATCCCAATGAACCATTTTCTTTGCTTGATTTTCTTCTTAATCTTCCCTATTGTTGCATTGTTTTTTAGGATATTACTTTCTGATCCTTTATTTGTTATCACTTTTGGCCAGTTTATTCTACTTTTTATTTTCTTAAATTCTTGATACTTTTTATTTTCTTAAAATCTTGATATGGATGCTTGGCTTATTAATTTTTAATTCTTTTCTAATGTAAGCATTCAATAACATTTTGTTTTTATACATCATGTTTGTTCAGCAGCAAATGTTTTCTAATTTCTATTATGATTTCTTTCATCAATGACTTATTCTGAACTTTGAAAGATTATCAGCTATATTCGTGTTAATAACATTTTTGTTTCTAATTTAAATACACTTTTGACCAAAAAAGTCTTCATGGTTAAAATGTTTGTGCAATAGTTGCTTTTCTTTGTGACTTAATTTTCGTTTGAGTTCTTTCTTGATTATAAAAATTTGATCTAAATGATTTGATGAATGTTTAAATAGAACTAAACATTATAGACATTGTATTGTTTTAGTATGTTTTAGTATGTACTTAATATTGATCATACAGTAAAATAATTGATAAAACAGATTCTGATTTACTAATTTTAGTAAGAACACACTTCACTTATTCCATGGTATCATCTTGAATTATTATGTTAATTTTAACTTTTCAACAGAAAAAAAACAATACAAATTTAAATGCCACAATAATAAGATAGGATGACTATTAACTTGTTACTACATATTTATATGTTGCATGGGATTCCTCTTATAAGAGTACAAAGCAATTTCTCTTGGAGAAGTGGTTCAATCAATTTAAATAGCCTGTAAAATATACCAAGTCAAACTATTTAAGTTACAGTTCATGTTTACTTTAGCTCACTCAGATCCTCCCTTTTCATTAATTCCTACAAAGGCTTGAAGCACTTGAGTGCATTTTATATAGAATCACCTGTGTTTAATGACATGGGATATTGGATAGGTATGTGTGCTCAGATTTAGTTTTATTTTAAATAAAATAGTGTAGGTTTCATAATTGTAATGCCTGAAATATGTGTACTGTAAATATCATATGAAATATAGACTTTATTTTCTCAGTGGCTCTGTCAAGTTGAATTTGACAGGACTGGACAGTTTAAATTATGAGTTCCTTCAGCACTGGAAAAATACTGCCTTTTCAGGAGGCTGTGAAAAAAGCCACGAAGAACCAAGAATTTTATCTAGGCCTTAAACAAAAGCCGTCTTTTTAAAAACCTTTCAGAAGCAAATAGTTACATTGTTAACCTGTTATATGATGGCAGATATACTTAAAAATTCTTCCTTGTTTAGGGGAAGAGAACCAATCATGTCTTAGCTGGGCTTATCTTGGTACCATCTGCAGCTTGAGTTGAATCTCGCTTTATGTCTGTCTGTCTGTCTGTCTGTCTCTTTTTGCTTGATATTCAGCTAAACACATATAACCTCTTTAGGTTCTGAGTCATCTGAATAATTAACTAGTATTTAGTACTTTGGTTCTAGACTGAACAGAGAAAGAAAATAAGAGGCTATAAGCTCTTCTGAATAAATCTTTTGAGTATAACACATCACATGTTACTAAATTCATTCTTCTGGGATTATATATAGATGTGATAGCTTTTCCTGGGTGGCTGGAAATGAGAGCGCCAGGAATAGGTCAAAGAACATAAACATGAGAGGGAAATGTTTAAATGTAGCCTGCCATTGAGGTCAAAAAAGATAATGTGTTCAGCTTCCTGGCAGTGGACCTGAGGACATAAAGTCTCCCAGTTTTTCAAGCATAGTTCCCTACTTCTCAGTATCCTCCATTAAGTCTGGGTTCTTGTTGAGTCAGTAAAACCAAAGATTCAGTTAAGATATCACCTGCTTCATAAGCTTCTTATATACAATGATTGCTTGTTTGTCTTTGGACTTGCCATATCCCCAGTTTGTTCCAGGTACAGAATAATGATTATGCAAACATTTTTTTTTTTTTAGTCTACCGCTTTTTTTTTTTTTTTTTTTAATGGAAAAACAGAACAAAATCACAAATTGGAGACAAGGAGGTAAAATAGAGATGAAATGGAAGACAGTCTCTTGTCATGAACTCTTACTTGCAAATGCCATTTATACGGAAGTTACTTTACTGGTGGGCAAACAGAAAGCCAAGTTGGAGTTCCACTCTTTTGGAAAATGGAGAATCAAAAACTTACTAATCAGTAAAAAAAAGCAGGGAAAATCCCTGGTGAAGCTCTACAGACATAATTATACATATGTGTTTTACCAGTAAATGATAGCTAGAAGAGAAAAAAAAAAAAAAAAGATGTTTAGAAACTGGTGCCAAACCAACATGAAAGCTTTGGTGCTTTCTCTAAACTCCTATCCTGAAGTAGTGCTTTTCAATATTTTTCTAAAGAAAGATTACTCTGATTTCACCAAGGTTCTGTCACACCAATTCATCCCCCTCTTTCCTTGTTTCTTTCCACCTCCAAGAAATAAAAGGGAAATGTAGTTTTCTGTCCAGTGCCACTTGGGAAGGGGCTGGGCTCAGGGTGTGAAGAGCTACCTTCTACCCTAGCTCGAGAGGGAGGAAATAACCACACAGTTCTTTATAGTTTCACCACACATACACAAGGAACAAAAATCATCTGGCAGTTTTAAGTATAGGTGCATACCTTTACTTCATAAACTCCTTATAATAACAAAATTAAATCAGATTTTTAAAAATTATAGAGATGGGGCCTCCCTATGTTACTCAAAATGGTCTCAAACTTCTGGCTTCAAGAGATCCTTCCAGTTTGACCTTCCAAAGTGTTAGGATACTAGGCATGAGCCACCGTACCTGGGCCTGAATCAGAATTTTTTTTTAAAAAAAAATTTACTTGAAAGAAAAATGGAAAAGGAAAAGGTTCAGCACTAGATTGTTGCCCTGTTAAGATGTCTAATGTGCATTTAAAGTGTTGGAAAGCAGGCATTTTTACCAAAGAGCAATGTCACACAAATTACAATTATGAACAGAAAGTTTTGAAATAAAAGGATGTACCCTTGGAAACCAGTGAAGAAAAGAAACACCAGAAATTGTTTTACACAGGACAATGAGCCAGGTACTTTGGGAGCAATAATCTGAAAGATGAAGGACAGTGGTCCCAAATCTGAGGTGGTTGTCTGGCCAAATGTCTTGGCTCCAAAGGGGGAAGAATACAACTGGCAGGATTCAAGAAGAGAGCATTGCTGCAGCTCCGGAGCAAGTCTCTAGTTTTCACTCCAAAGTAGACGTGCTTTCCGGACTTCAACAAGGTCTATCAGGAGGATTTGCTTTCTCATATGTAGGCGTGAGACAGGTAACCTAAGAGGATAGCACCTATGATAGGGAAAAATCCAATATGGCCAGCAACTTTTGCATGTGTCATTTTTTGAAGGATCCCTCCTACAATTTTCAGGTTTGAGGTCACTCAAATGGACAGCACCAATATAGTACTGCTTTAGCATTTCTCCCGCATCAGAGGAGTGGCCTACATCTTCAAAACTTTCAGTTGCATCTGCACTGAAAAGCTTGTTCCAGCAGAACCTTTTCTCTGCCAGGGGGCTCCTCAAAGTGGGGGACATTGTAGAGTCGCCCATGGGTCACCAGCCACAGTTCCTTCAAGGAGTTTTGCTTCACCACCTCCTCCAACTGGTAATAGGTGGTGGAAGTTCCTACCCGCCTGCCCTTTTTCATCACTACTGCTAGCTTGCGCAGTCGCCATTGGAATGGAAATACTGCCTCTCCACTGCTAACTGGGCTTCCAAGACTACCTTCCTTGAGGAGAGCCTGCAGCAAACTTTTCCAAAAGAAAAAGTGTTCTTAAAATAAGATTATTATTCAAAGGTATCTTCTAACAAAATGATTAGATAATTATTATTAGATCCATATTATATATATGTATGTATTTTATATATGTATGTTTGTATGATTTTTATGTATGTATGTATGTATATGTTTTTAACACTTTTACTCAGCTGGATGGGCAACCTTAGTGTGCCAGAATTTCTTAATCTCATTTAGGTCTATCAAAAAATTATTCAAGTGTTTTATCACAAATTATAATTTTGCTCCTTAGATGAAAGTCATGGACATGATGCTAAGCAAAAATCTTCTATTCCAGCCTAGGTTTGGGAGACATTCCTTCCCAATTACTTTTATTGTAAGTGGACAATAGCAAAGTAGAGTAAAATTGCTATAACATTTTAGAATTAAAATGAATTTGAATATAACTTCGTTGGTATGTGGCTCCTCTCCTCTGGTCCCTTTTCTCAAAGATAGCAGGCTATATCTTAAAGGAGCAGGAGAGAAATGTGGATAAGACCATGTGCATGCAGTATATGGTAGGAAGTCCCCTATAGGCCAGAGAAGCAAGGAGGCGGCAAAGGAGAGGCTCCCAGATCAACAGAATCCTCCTGGAGTGAGTCTATGAAGCAGAGGTCAACACCTGGAAGATTCTTGGAATTGTTACTTCTACCTTGAAAGATCTGTCTGGTACTGGACTGAGAATTATTTCTGATAACATTTTAAGCCACATCAGAAAGTTACCACCATGTAATATCAAGTACAGTTGGGTTGGGACAGATTTGGATTATGTAGCTAATTCTCGGGACTCCTGGTCTATAAAACATGCTCGATGTTTTTAGTCATTTCATTAATTTTGCAGTAATGCTATCCCAGACTTGATGCAATTAATTTTTTAGGCTGACATTTCCACATTATTGGTGGAGTGTGAACTACCGTATTGCTATGAAATTCATTCAATGTGTATTGATTGTTGCCTCTGATATGCCAAACACTGAGCTGGGCACTGAATAAATAAAAATAAGCAAAAGTCTCTGATTTAAGGACTTTACAGACTCCCTATCCAGGCCACATTCACTGTCATCCTAAATTAGAATAGTCTTCTTGGGGCAGTGGATGAAATGGGCAGGCATTAATTGCTGTACTTCCTTTTCCCCCAACAAGTGATCAGTCTCCATCTGGTTATTGATCTAAAATATCCATCATATCGGGCGGGTGCCAGACAGCAAAGATGTTAAATCCTTAGCTTTTGATTTAAAAAGCCACAGCCCAAATGCAATCCATGAAAGATTTTTGTGATTAAAAAAAAGTGGTCATATACGACAGTTATTTTTCCCTACCCCACACAATATGAAAAACCTCTTAGAAGCCAAAAAAGAGAGTTAGAGGAGAACAACAGTATTTTGATGCTGAGGGGAGATGGGAGTCTTGAGCTCAAATTTTGGGAATATGAAGTAGGAGAATAGTTGAAGTCATCTTATACAATTTGAGAATTTTACTTATACTTCTTTTACAATTGAGAATGTAAAGTTTTTAAACCTGTTCCTGTCTTGATATAAATATTTAACTGGCCCATTAAAATATATGGTCTCTGAGTTTGGATTTAAGAAGCAAAAAAGACCCAGTAACATCTTACCATTAAAAACAAAAAAACCCCAGCAAACTTCAAAAGAGGATGGGCAAAGTTATACCAGGAAAATATAAACCAAAAAAAAAAAAAAAAAAGAGAATGTGGCAGGTTATTTTAATATGTAAATCTATTTGTGTAAAGGAAAAAGAGTAAGAGAAAAATATAGTTGTTTTCTACTGAAACAAAAAAATGACAAAAATATGCTTAACAATACAGCCTTAAATTAGAGCAAAGCAGAACTGGTAAAACTGCAGAGAGAATCACATAAATTAACTACATATTTGAAGATGTTAACAAAATTATGAAGAAATTAGAGATATGAACAATACCATTACTAATAATACATAACATATGTACATATGTATATATGAAATATCTATTTCTAGTCATATTTTAGAAGCAACCAATGAAAGCTTCAATTAATTTCAAACAAAATATATCAAACTATCTTTATTAAACACATTTAATAAACTAAAAACTAGTATTTTCAATGGCATAATGATATCTCTTATTTTTAGAAACCAAAATAATACCTCACTCTAACTTATTGTTTTACAAAGGAAAAAACAGGTTTTAGAAATACTTAGAATTGCATGAAAATGAAAATATTTAATGCTCGCTTTTGTATAAGAGCTAAAGCAGTATTTAGAAAAATATATTACTTAAAATGTATGTATCAAGAAAAAAGATAAGTTAAAAACAAATAACCTAAGCTTTCAACTTAAAAAGTATAAAGAAATACATGAATCCAAAATAATTTGTCTAATAAATGAAATAGAGGACAATGATAAAAGTTTAGAAAATTTAAAATCTAGTTCCTTAAAACATTAATAATATAGATACATTATTGGCAAGATTAACAAAGAATATGGCAATTAACAAGAAAAAATTTGAAGAAATTCATAATAACATAGCAAGTAAAAGATTTATTGACAACTCTACATGACAAAATAGAGGGATAGATAAATTATTAAAATGTATAAAATAATCAAAACTGGTACAGTGAGGGATAGATAACTTGAATAGACTTCTATGGTATTATGTACATAAAAACAATTGCCCCCTTCAAAGGTAGGGAAAAGACAGATGATTTTTCAGGTATTTTCTTTAAATTATTTGAAAGAATAATTTCTTTCATATGTTTTTGAGAGCAATAGAAAAAGATTGCTTCCTAGGTCATTTTATAATTTATATAATCTTAGCTCATTAACCATATTATAGTCAAACTATATAAAAAGAAAGTTAGTGGACCATTTTATTCATGAACATACATGAAAAATTCTCATGAAATATTAACTTACCAAATATAGAGTCAGTCATGTAGTTTATCTTAGGAATGCAAAGATGGTTCTACATTGGGAAATACATTATTAAAATCTGCCATTTGACTAAACTTTAAAGAGAACATTTAAATAATTATTTCTTTTTTTTGAGATGGAGTCTGGCTTTGTCGTCCAGGCTGGAGTGCAGTGGCCGGATCTCAGCTCACTGCAAGCTCCGCCTCCCGGGTTTACGACATTCTCCTGCCTCAGCCTCCCGAGTAGCTGGTACTACAGGCGCCCACCACCTCCCGCCGCTAGTTTTTATTTCGTATTTTTTAGTAGAGACGGGGTTTCACCATGTTAGCCAGGATGGTCTCGATCTGCTGACCTCGTGATCCACCCGTCTCGGCCTCCCAAAGTGCTGGGATTACAGGCTTGAGCCACCGTGCGTGGCCCTAAATACTTATTTCAATTGATGAAAAATACTTTATAAAGTTTAATGCTTATTAATGATTAAAAACTCTTAATCTTTGAATAAAAGCAAATTTTCTTAAATATATGTTTAAATATCAAATACCTGAAATAACCTCTGATGGCTTATTTTAAAAATCAGGAATACTACACAGTACACATTTTTGCCTTACTCTTGAATAAAGACTGGTGGTGTTGCCCAATGCTATAAGGAAATAAAAATTTTAAACTGTCATTTTTGTCAGGTGATATGATTATCTAAAAACCAAACAGATCAACAACAAAACTACTAGAAAACTGGGGGAAGTTTAGAACTTTGCTGGATACAAAATCAACATCAAAATACTAATCTTTTTCACACTAATATGAACTGGGAATCGTAATTCAAGATCGACTTTACATGAGAGAAAAATACAGATATCTAGACAACTTATTCTAGAATGCAAAATATTTCTGTGAAGAAAGCACTGAAGCTGCAGTGAAAGACACAGGACATCTAAATAAGGAGATTAATTGTCCTCATTCTTAGATAGGAAATTCTAATATAATATATCAGTTCTTTCCAGATTAATGCAAAAATCTAACGCAGTCATAGTCAAAATTTTTATTGCATTTACCTTATTTAAGAAAATTTTTCTTTTAAAATTTTATTTTTAATCTTTGTGAGTACATAGTAGGTGTACATAGTTATGGGGTACATAGAGATATTTTGATACAGGCATGCAATGTGAAATACGCACATCATGGAGAATGGGATATCCATCCCCCCAAGCATTTATCCTTTGAATTACAAACAATTCAATTATACCCTTTAAGTTATTTTAAAATGTACAATTAAGTTATTATTGACTATAGTCACCCTGTTGTGCTATCAAATTGTAGATCTCATTCATTATGTCTATATATATATTTTTTGTACCCATGAACCATCCCAACTTCTCCCCAAGCCCTGCAAACCTCCCCAGCCTCTGGTAACCATCCTACTCTCTATATCCATGGGTTCAATTGTCTTGATTTTTATATCCCATAAATATATGAGAACATGTGATGTTTGTCTTTCTGTGCTGGGTTTATTTTACTTAACATAATGATCTCCATTTCCATCTATATTGTTGCAAATGACAGAATCTCATTCTTTTTAATGACTGAATAGTACTCCATTGTGTATAAGCATATTTTCTTTATCCATTCATCTGTTGACAGACACATAAGTTGCTTCCAAATTTTAGCTATTGTAAATGGTGCACATATATATTCAACTACTTTTGTATTTGCTAATGGTGAAATATTAGAGACAATCTGATTACCAAGATAGTTAAATTACTGTGGATGTACACCATAGAGTTCTAGTCAGCAATCAGAAGAAATGAGAGAGGTACACAGCACAAAAAGAATGAATCTTAACAGAGCTGAGTAAAGAATGTAAGAAGTAAGATGAGATAGATAATATCTTCTTATTTTATACAAATTTTTACAAGAACACATACATGCAAGTAATGACTATTCACTTGACATATACTAGGATATTTATGGGGTGGGAGAATGAGAATGAAAAATGGGAAAAACAATGAAGAAATGATTTAGAAAACATTTTTTAAAGAGCCTTGGGGAAGCAAATAAGATTGCAATATAACCATAATTTAATCTTCTGCATCTGAAGTCCAATAAAGAAAATTAAATCATCTGACAGCAATCAAATTGTCTTTTCTTTGCAGATACTCTGTTTTTACTTCATGGCTACTTTAAAGAATTGTCTCTGGTTTTCTGCAGTTTTACTATAGTATTTCTACATGTGGATTTTTTGTTACTTACTTTGGTTGAGACTTTTTTGAGCTTCCTGAATCTAAGAATTAGTGCCTTTTCAATTATCAGTCATATCCCCTCACGTATTACTCATTGTCCATTTTCTCTATTACAATATTTTGGTCTGAATACTTTGGAATGTCTCAGACTTCCTTGATTCTTGTCTCTTTTTTTGTGTTTTCCACCTTTTCATATCTCAGGTTGCAATCTAGTTTATTCAGCTCTATATCTCTATATTCCAGTTGATAGATTGTCTCTTCAAATGTGTTCAATCTGGTGCTTATCCCAATTGTTACATTACTCTTTTCTTTTGTTGTGGATTCCTTTTTCACTTTAGTTTTGTCAACTTTGATAGTACCTTGTGCTTTAATATTCCTGTAATTCCTTTGTCTTATTAAAAATGTTAAAATAATTTTATATATTGTGAATCTGATTAATGCAATATTATATCTTCAGCATTGGCGATCTGCTTCTCTGTTCTTTCTGATGAATCATGCTCTTGGTTCTTTTTTCGTCCTATGTCTAGAGTTTTGATTTTGAATTCATACTTTTGAAACTTTATTGTAATTACTTGTGGCCTGAGAGATTTGTTTGCTTCCTCAAAGGACCTAGAATAAATCACAACCTGGAATCATTTTAAACTAAATACCTAGCTTGGGGTTCATTGTGATATATAGGTTATATGACACCATTCTGTAATAATTCATTCTTTGCCTTCTGTCCCTGCCAATAGCCATTAAAATTAACACCACCAGCCACCAGATATGACAGATGCTAGTGTCTTGCGTTCATGCTTCCTCATCATTGCAGATGAATTTTTCTGAATTGCCAAGTCAAACACATTGTAATACATGCAAACACATGCATGCACACCCACACACTTATTATATGTATAATATATATTTTACATATGTATTATAAAATATATAATAAAATATATTCTATATAAATTATATATATAACATGTGTGTATATGTGTATATATATATAGAGAGAGAGACAGACAGACAGACTGACTAGGTCTGGCTCTGACGCCTAAGCTGGAGTACAGTGGTGCAATCTCGGCCCACTGTAACCTCTGCCCCCCAGGCTCCAAGCCATCCCCCTACCCCTGCCTCTGGAATAGATTCATTTTGTTCGGGATTACTTGAGGGGATTTTCTCTGAATACCTAGTGAGCCTTGTTGCTGGAAGCAAAACATTTCTTTTAGGTATTCTCAAGAATCAAGGGATCTCCTTTTAGGAAGTATGACCTCTACTTTTTCAGCACTATAACCACTACTATCACATAATAGTAATCAAAATCTTGATGGTATAAGTGTATTGATGAATGAATAACTGCATGAATAAAGGACAACTGTTGTCACGTGGGACCTATACAAGTTTTGATGTAGGTACTTGAGAAAATATTCATGAAAGATCTTAAGGTTCATAATAAGCTTTATATGTTGCTTTCATGAAGAACTTGACTGATACACGCTTTACACTTACAAATTTTTTCTGCTCTAGTTTTCAGGAATAGAGAACCATATCTAGAACTATAACTCTATCATACTAGAAAAAACTATACTTATCAGTGTTGATTTATGAAAAGATAAAAGCACTTACAATTTAGCAATGAGTAATGACTTGTAAACCTTAAAACTACATATTATGTATAGTATATAGAACAGTAGCCATATTAATGGCAAGTAAATTAATTTTTAAAATCTGATATTCCATAAACAGCTGAGTATTTACAATATGAATATACTATATTCTTGTCATTAAATATTTCTGATGAAAATGGCTTTCCCCACTATCTAATTTTTTAGTTTATAGCTGGAAATAGGAGTAGTACCTTATTTTTACATTTATTATAACTGTTGCTTCTTTATTTTAGCTGGGCATGCAACCTTGCATTTTCTATAATAGAACTTCAAAGTGTTTAAAATCAAACTGAGGTTCAGTCTAGCCAGGTAAATATTCACAGACAACAGCCTGTGCATCTAAATGTGTTGTCAAAACTTTGGATTACATAGTCATACCCCACACCCTATCTTGAGAAGGTCTGAGAGAGCTGGAAAGTCTTTGAAGAGTAATTTTGTTGGTACGTGTAAATCGCAATCTCTCCTCATTTCCAGAATGTTCCATGACTGCACTACAGGGTCTATGTAAATTCTTCTGTGGAGACTATCCATGATTCCCTTCATTTTTAGATAAAGTAAATGAGACTTAGAGAGTATCAGGACCCAGGTCAGTCACAGCTGCAGCCATGGGGAACTCTTTACAGTCTCCCAAATAGCCATGAAGTCTTTAGTCAGTGTGGAAGGTATGAAAACGTCATGACAGTCACTTCTCAAGCAGAGGGCAGATCGAACACCCTGGGGATGGCCAGTGTCTTTTGATGGGATGATGCACAGACAAGTGTGGAGATGACAGTTGGACTCAAAACACACTCACTGTCCTAGTCTGGATCAGAATTGGACCCTGCCATTATTATTATTTTCTCTCTCTGCAGAAAGTTGGATAAATAGCAGTGAACTGCCAAATTGTATTATACAGAAGTAAAAACATAAAATAGCTTTGGGTTAAGGTCCTAGAATAAGAAAACGTGAACTCAATAAAGATGACAACATAGATTAAAAATACACAGGAAAGGAGAGGACAGCCTTTGGTGACCATTACTTATTTGAGGCTATACTTTATAGAATTTCTGTAAATACTGAAACACTATTGCAGAATGTCATGTAGAATACAAGTATGAATCATATAATTATGTGTTATTTTAAAGTATGTAAAAGTGATTTTTTACATGCCTACCTCATTTTTTCTCAGTATGTCATTTTATATTTACATTAATAATAGAAAACACCAAATTTTAGAAAATGATTAAATTATTAAATAATGAGGCATGTACTTACTGAAACAGTATATCATTATTTAATGGTAATTTTGAAGGATACATAGCAACACAGATAAATGTTCTTGATAAAAAGTGAAATGAAAATAACATATTTGCATTGTAATTACTGGGATGGAAACCATAAAGAAAAATACTAAAAAGAAACATAGAGAAATAAAAGTTGATGTGCTATTTGATGGGAGATGGCATCCTTCTTCATTTCCATTTTAATTTTATAATCTTATTTTAGAATCAACATTCAAAAATGAATCCTTATTTAAAATGCAGTGAGGAATACAGAACTTGATATAGAATGTCTGAAATAGTTATAATATTTTTAATCAGATGAGAAGGATTTACCCTCACTTTTAATTCAGTTCACTTCCACCTGAAAATAAATCTGCCTACATATTTGCAACAAAATAAAGTCACTAGGATAGTAGGAAAATTGTAACTTTCTGGGTGGCAGTGGGTCCCTGAGAGAAGTATTTTAGACAGAGGCCTTACGCTGTTTTTGTTAAAATGCGAAATGTAACATTTTATATATTTCAAACATTTCAGTGGAAATCTATGGACTTACAATTAAAATGCTGATGTAAATTGTGAGGCATTGAAGAAAATTGACGATACCTAAGCTGGAGGTGGAAGAAGGAATATTCCCTTCAATCTGTGAACTGGTGATCACCAGGCATTAAATTTTTAAAAATAATGGAAGTTTCTTTTTTTTTTTTTTTCTTTTTAATCAGAGAAAGGTCATTATGGTACGATAGATAGGGAGGAATGAAGATGCAGAGAGGGCAAGAGTGGAGAAGACATTACCTCAACAGTGGAAGTCAGAAAGAAGACAGAGGGAAAACTGGAAAAAGCAATAGGGAAGAAAATAAGGAGGCATAATAAGAGAATAAAGATGAAGAGCTGGCTATCTGTGATCCTTGGGTGAGAAAATAGTACCTACATTATATTAATAAAATAAAAAGTGGGAATAAAGGATTCCTAGTCCAAGAGAAGTGAGTCAGTAGTAGATAAGAGAAGTGTGGCAATGGATGGGCATACAGTTTCAGTAGAGAAATTTCTAGTAAGTATCTACTGTATGCCAACCAGCATACAAGGTGTTTCACTAATGTGAGCTCAGTGATTATACACCTGCCTGCTGCCATCCTAAATGACAACAAAAAGGAGTTGTGGGGGCTTTGTCCAACAGCAGATGTGTAATTAATGTAACCTTTGGCAAAGATAAAAGAGCAACATGATTGTTCCTCTGAAATATTCCATACTCATTGATTTACAATAGAACAGAAAAACATAATTGCTCAGATTTGTATGATACTTCACAGGTGACAAACATCCTTACAAGTCATCAGTAAATTTACTTTGACCATGATGGGGTAAAAGAAGGAGCAATGGCTCTTTGAACACTACTGAAAATAGTTACCGAGTGCTGTGCTAGGTGAAGTGTAGATAAAAATGAATTAAAAGTAGCTTTTTGACTTCAGAAACACACAATCTAGCTTTGGGAATGATATAATAAATTGTTGAAACCAGCACCTAGTGCCTTTAATCTGTGGTTGCTGCTGCTTCTGGCTTGTGAGTTGAACTTGAACTTGCAGGAGGGTTATAGCTGAGCCAACTGTACCAACATTCTTCTTGTAATGCTTTGCTCCAAAATGTTTCTCTCATTGAATTACAGAGATAGACTGTCATCTTCCTCAAAGTGCTATGCATGAGACAACTCTACAAGGCATAGGAGGTGATTTGGTGCCTAATCCATTTGGCACTTTTTATAGTGATTTGTTGCCTAATCCTGTACCTAATCCATTTGGCCCACCTGACCTCAGCAGGGCAGTGGCAGGCAGCTTCACTGTGCTATTCACCTTCCTCGCTCACACTTCCTTCCACATTTCTACCTCAGGCCTTACTCTGCTTTGCTGCTGACTTTTAGTGACATCTAACAGGCTAACCCTCCATGTCAAATTCCAGACCTACCCTCAACTGTTGGTTGATCTATGAAGCAGGGTTGCAAAGCCACATTCAAAGAGTTCTATCCTTCAAAGATTATAAAAATCAATTTGGAAATATGAGCAAACAAGGAATAATAATATTCAACCATAATATTTGTATGTTATTAAAGAAAAATTCCTGCATAAGAACTTCATCTTTGACATAAATATAAACCAGGAAGAGTTCAAAGATTAATTACTAAAACGTAAAGATTTTTTCCCAAGTCAAAAGAGGATTCAGTATTCAAGAATAAAGATGACTGCCATAACAGTATTCAAATAATGGCTAGAATCATGAAATAGTTGGACTGATGCTGAGCAGTGGGACTAAAAACACTGAAGACAAACATGTGACACAAAGAAGAAATTATCAGGGGAAAAATGTCAAAAGATTCAGTAAAATACCAGAATAGAGAGCAAATACTGAAGAAAGGCAAACAGGACTGATAGTTTAAAAAAAAAAAAAAAACTATTAAAATTAAGATTAGTTTTTTTTTTTAATCTGTAAATTTACCTCATTGAAACATCCGCTATATGTAACTGGTTTGTAGAGCCTGGTGGACCCTGAAGGTCTAGTGAAAAGAAATTTTTCTACCACTGTACCTTAAACAAGTTCTTCTGATTTTTCTTCCACACACCTGCATGAAATCGTAGGCAAGTCCCATTATGACAGTGGTTCTGAGATGCTAGCTTGCATCCAAATCAGCTGGAGGGTTTGTTAAAACCAAATTGCTAGGTCCCAATCCCCCAGTTTCTCACTGTGCAGGTTGAGGGTGGCCCTGAGGATTTGCATTTCTAACACATGACAAGATGCTGCTGATGTCCTGGCGTGAGTGTCCCTACACTTGGTGAACCACTGCATTATGGTTTCAGGTCACTCTGAAGCAATTGGTAGTGACATTTTTGAGGTATTAAAACTAAAGACGTCTAGAATTACTTCCATTACTTCTTCCTGATTTATAGCTTTTTCACCTGTAAATCAGAGGCTGCCTCTTTCCCCTTCCCCATGCCCAAATTGCTGTATCTGCACTCTTGTAAGTTTGCAGTTGGGAATAGAGGCATCTTAGGTTTGCTTGTTCCATCTGGATACACAACTTATTGTATTGGTTACCTGCTGGTTTCGCCCCTTCAGGCCTGGTAAGGGAAGGGTGGACATAGTCTTATGTGCTAATGCATTGTTCATGGTGTCCTCTGTATGGTGAAGGTCAAACTGATGCTTTTCCACCTGTAAAACTGAAGATTTCCAGGTGCATGCCCAGTAGTGGGCGAATTCACCTTGGTCTTGCCGTATCAACTGTCCCCTCAGTTCCGGCTTCCTGCCAACTGGCTCTCCCTGACTCCTCTGTTGCAGTCCCTTTGCCTCCCCAGGCACTCCCATTTTGCAGCTGGTGGGTGGGCTGGAGAATGAGGTGTGAGTCAAAACCTGATTTCCCCAGTTTTTAACCTGTCTTCCTTTGCCTTCTAGTGTATTCAGATGTTGGGGACACACAAATCTCCAAAACACCAGGAAAAGGGAAATTTAACATCATTTTACTATAAAATGTGAAATGCCTAGATATGTTCTATGTATTAATTTAAGGCTCTACGTGCTACAAACATACACAATTATGGGTTATTTCTTATCAATTTAAATGGGATGTTCCTTGTCTTGCAGTTGTTGTTGGGATTCCACTCACCTAGGGTTGTACTAATGTCTGGGAAGAAAATGAGTGTAAAACTTCTAAAATGAGGATAGGACTTTAAATCTCTGCTTCACAATGATTGCCACAGACATGCTAATTGCCCCAGCTCCTGGAGGCCCCTTTATTCTGCCAGCTCTTTTATTCCAGTTGCCACATGTACACTAGAGAGGTGTCTGATGATGTTGGAAACTTGGTGCAGCTGCTTCTTGGAGGCCTTGTCACTTGCCTGTAGGACACTTTGGGGATGGTGCGGGATCACAGTTAATGAAGTAATCACACATGGTGGTGGGGGATGAAGTGTCAGTGAATACTGAGGCATGGGGCAATCATTGGATATTGCTCTACATGCATGGTTTACAAACAATGGTGATGACGAAGACTGTGTTAAGATAACTGCACGTAACTACCACGGAGAGCTCATAACATGAAAATGTTAAACTGAGGCCTTGCACTCTGAGCTAAAGTCATGGGTGCAGAATCAGAATGACTCTGGACTATTGTTAAAGGAATCCTATAGCTGCAAAGCAGATGTAGTGGAAGATCAGATCCAGAACTTGATTATACAAGTTATAGTATTGTACAATCACTTAAATCTCATCCTTTCCAGGCCTCTTATTCTAAAGTAAAATGAACAGGAACTGGAGAGATTGAGACATGGAATGGGCAAAATTTGGGCACACTCAAATATGGCTTGGAGAAAGAGTTTTATCCTATATTGTGGCCACATTGCCAAAAATCTAGACCCCTCCTCAGACAAGGAGCTCTAGGTCTTCAAACTGAGTAAGGGTCTATGAATTACCACTATGGATGAGTCAGGTTTCTTCTTATGTGACCTAGAATGTATTTGTTTATATATGTCTAGACTGCCCCTCTATTTCATTCCTAGTGTTCCCACCTTTGATTCCTTATCAACACAGAAGCCTGGGAATCAAAACGCTCCAAGTTCCCTTCTGTTAATCTTAAATTGAAAATTGCTGCAAAATCTTTCTCAGCTATGAAAACAGCCCCTCTCCCACCTAAATGAGGAAACCAAACTTTCTTTGCCTAGAACTTTTCCAAGAACTTCAAATGGAGATCTGGTGTTATAAAGAGATGCAGATTGTCTTCAGGACCCAAGCTCACCATCCACAATTTCCTCCAGATCAACTACTACAGTTATTTTCCAGCAGAGCCCCAGGGAAGTACAATGTCCATTCAAGGAGGAGATAACATAGACACCTAAATAGTGCGGAATCTTGCTGATTTGTATCTGCCACAGTCAAGGAAGCTTGTATGGAAATGGTTGTAAGGGCATTAGATGAAAAATGACAAAATGGAAAGTTGGATCCAGCCTATGTTATTGGGTGAATATAGTCATCTGTAATTTGTGATTATGATGTTGGCTCACATGTATGACTGTGTGCCTGGTCTTAAAGATGTCACTGTAGGGAACGGAGGTGGTGGGACTTCCCAAGCATAATCTCGAGGCAGGATTTTGAAAATTCAAGGACATGGAAATGTTGGCATGAAAGCACTATGTGTAACATGCTCAGCCATCTTTTAACCTTAGGGAAACCTAGTGAACATCTCTTTTGTGGCAAAAAAAAAAAGAAAAAAAAAACCAATAAAATGTTCTTTGGAGTCTGTCCTCTGAAGACTAAGAATGATCATAGATGATACCAGCATGTAGTTGGGCTCCCCAGTTATAGTAGAAATAAATGGAGCGCAGAATAGTAGATACAAGTGGTAGCACTTCAGCACAAGTGATCCCAATTTCCATGGGTGATTACCAGACTGGAATTTGGAGCGTTTTGATTCCCAGGCTTCTGTGTTGATAAGGAATCAAAGGTGGGAACACTAGGAATGAAATAGAGGGGCAGTCTAGACATATATAAACAAATACATTCTAGGTCACGTAGGAAGAAACCTGACTCATCCGTAGTGGTAATTCATAGCCCCTTACTCAGTTTGAAGACCTAGAGCTCCTTGTCTGAGGAGGGGTCTAGATTTTTGGCAATGTGGCCACAATATAGGATACAACTCTTTCTCCAAGCCTTCAAGGTGTGTGGCCATTTTCTAGGGTGTGTACAGTGGAAAAGGAGATTTTTTTTTTTTAATTTTTCCGTAGGTTATTAGTGATGTTGAGGAAAAGCTAATTCTGAACCTCACCACTTCCATATCTACCATGATGGCCACTGGTCAAAATGTAGCTTATTAATATTAGATGATGGGACTCTTGACCAGAGTCCATCTCTGTGTGGGTCCAATTGGGACCACATACATCTGTGATTATTTCCCCAGTCCTGGCATATATAGTGAAAAACCTCTCTCTCTGTGTCTCCCTCCCTAACTATCTACCTACCTAGCAGCTGGCAGAATCCAAGCATTGGTACACTGATCCATGAAATGAGGGTTATTACATAGCAAAAGCTAAATTTACATTCTTGGTGTCGACCTTTTGCCATGACAGCAAAATCAGAAGCAATAGCACTTCTTGAAGGAAGTACAGAATTAATTGCCACTGTCAAAGATTTGAAACTTGCAGAGGTGCTTATTCTTACCACACCATTATTTAAACTGCCTGTTTGAACAAGTAGATGTTGAATTTATCTTGGAGAATTACTGTGGGTTGTCTAAAACATAATGAGATGATTTGTTTCAGTTCTTCCAGAAGCTAATACAAGGAGTTGAAGGCAGGAGTTTGTAGGAGAGGTGATCTCAGGAAGCACAGTGCGGGATTGGGGAAGATAAGTAACTGTACTATTTTACTGTGCATTACTGGAGTGATTACTACTGTGTGAAACTGGGGCTCAATCCTTCTAGGGACCTTTGAGGAACCATGCAAAGTATTACTTGGAATTGTCTATCGAGAGATTGGGAAGTTGCAGTATTTATCACCAATTCCTCTCTCATTAGTAGAGAACTGCCTTTGGTAATAAGCCTGGCTTTTTGAGGCTGATCTCTGAGGCTCAGAGGGATCAAATAGCTTAACTGAAGTCAAATAGTTGAAAAGTGGCAGAATGGAGGCTTGAACCACGTTTTCTGTCTCCAGAATGAATCTTTCCACCCCGCCCCCCAATGCTGCTATCCCTAGGCAAATGCCTAAGAGTTGACAAAAATGGCTATTGATAGAAAAAATTAAGATACTCCTCATCAGATGATGGTATAGATGTGGGAAGTTTAGAGGCACTTTAAGGCAGCAGTGCATGTGTATGTGCCGCGTGTGCGTGTGTGGTGGGGGGGTGGCATCAATCCGTGATACATAGTCAAGCCAAACAAGTTATCTGACCACAGGCTGAATTCAGGCATGAGAGGGTCTCCCTCTTGACCTGTGCTTTCCTCACTCCTTCTATAGGGCCTGCTGGCATTGTGGGCAGAATGGACACCAGGCAGATTTCCAGCCCCTTCACCTATGTTTCCAGAAGTCTTGGGGGTACTCTTCTAAAGAACAGGAAGAAAGAATAAGAGACACTGATGTAGGGCAATCAAAGCCAGAATTCCACAAGGAGTCACTGGCATCCTGCAAATTCACCTCACCCCAGGCCATCCTAGATGAATGAAAGAGGAATGTGTTACAGCTCTCAAAATGTGCAGGACAAGCACATACACACACATGCACGCGTGTGCGCGTATATATACACACGCGCACACACACACACTTGAGGTGTTCTGAACACATTGATAACCCCGTGTTGTGACCCCCCTTTCTATATTCTCCTTGTTGCATATATAACTAGAGAGGCCTGAGCTATGTTCACAGGGATCCCAGGGCAACTTCTATCTATATCTATGTGAAATGTATACATTTGTCAAGATTAAACTGGTGATGGTTTTCATATAATGGTTGCATTTTTAGGACAAAACTAATGAAAGTGACAAGTTGCTTTTCAATACAGACCATTCATGGTATAATTAGCAAAAAATATCTGTAACAATAATAAAATTGCCCTTGTTTTTTTTTTTAATAACTAATATTCTTAGTTTCTAGCTTCTTTTTATTTTGTGTCTTTCAGGGCCTTCATAAATATTTTAATGATAAGTTGAAAGTTTTATCAAAGAGGGCTACATTATAGTACCTTAGTCTGTAAATACTGGCTGTACCTTAAAAGAATAATATGTAATAATATTAATACAAGTTAAAAGGGACATATAATCAATCGATCAGTATTAAAAGCAATATAGAAGGAAAAATAATATGGCTAATATGACCAGTGGAGTAACTGAATAAAAGCCGACTACCCACTTAAACACATGCAAACACACACACTCATACACACACACTCTCCCAATTCAGGACAAATAAGTGGGTTAAAATAGTGAGAAATTGAAAAGTAGTAGAAAAGAAGAAAGATTGCCAAAAATCACATAACTTCTTTGTCTTCTGTTAAATAGAATAAAATGTTAATGTGTTTGATTATACAGGTATGCATTAATGTACATAAAGTTTACAGTGGTCATATAAACACATACATGTAAATTACATTCTACTTTCCAGATGAAACAATCATAACAAAATAGAGAATAGTTTAGATATCAAAAAGCATAACAGAAATACTGTTTCAAAAGAAACTAACAACAAACAAAATCATGAAATGAGATCACATATGTAAGAGCATGTCAATGACCATAAAAATGATATAAATGACCTAAAACAATACATGCAAACCTGTGGTTTCCATATTGAATTTAGCCAAACAAAACCAAAGTACAAAAAGTTATCTATAAAAGCAAAAAATATCCAAAGATTAAAAATATGAATGAACTAATCAAAATTAAATAAAAAAAAACAAATTCCATATTATAAGATGAGAACCATGATATTATAATAAAAACATATACTTTACCAAGCACAAAATAAATTAATTTTGGGGAGCAAACTGTAAACATTTGTAACTTTGGTATACCAAAGCTGCGGTGACACTGAAGGAGAGCAACAGCCAGATATGATTTAATGGGACTATTTAGAGATGAAAAAGGCATAGGAGGATGAGAAAAGCTCCCACACACCACAGACTGACTGAAATACCATGCATGCACAAGAACCAACCAACCTAGTGCAGTGAAAAGTGAAAACAAGGGAGACATGAAAATTGTCTGCAACTCTGGCTGTGTCCTCCAACCTATAGAAAGATCACTTGGTGAGTTAGGAAGACTTAGAGGGCCCAAGATGTTGAGCTTAATCTTTGCCAAAATTATTGACTGATCATTAAGCTGTGTATGCACGTGGATAATCTCTAAGAAGCCAGGTTAACAACTAAAACAAGGATTAAGAAAAAGAAATGAGCAGAGACACACCATAGGAGAGAAAGATTCAAAAGTTTCATTCTAGGCAGTTACTCAAACCCAACAGTTGTCAGAGAAATAAATCGCAATCTAGTATGGCTATATTTTCTAAAGTGTCTGTTTTTCAAAAACAACAGAATACTAAATATGCAAAAAACAGGAAAGTGTGACCCTATTTTCAGGAAATAAAATGAAGCTAATAGAAACTAACTGAAATAAGTAAAATACAGAAAAATTAAAAGATACTAAAATACAATCTATAAGAATAATGTGGAAATTCTAAACTTGAAAACTATACAAAATTTAAAAATTTAGTAGGTAGTGAACAAAAGATTTTAGATGTCAGAAGAAATAATGTGTTTGAAGACAGAACTATAGGTTTCTGATCCAAAAAATAGCTAAAAAAAAAAAAAAAAAAGAAATACAATAAACAGAGCCTCAGAAACTTATACTGTCATAAGCATCTCAACATACACACAAAAAGTAACAGCCCAGTATTATAAAAGTAATAAAACAGTGCTGGAAAAACTATTTGAACAAAAATGGCTAAAAACTTCCAAAATTTGTTGTTTTACCCTATTGATTGAAGATCCTGAAAGAATCTGGTAGGTAAACACAAAGGGAACTACACGTAGAGAAATTAGAGCCAATCTACTAAAAGCCAAAGACAAACTGAAAATTAATAATGTAAGCTTCCACCTCGAATAACTATTAAAAGGAAAGCAAAACCAACTCAGAATAAGAAAATAAGAATAGAGCATAAATCAATAAATTAGAGAAAAAATAAAATTATTGAAAAGTGTTTTATCAAAAGTTTAATACAATTGTTATTCCTTTAAATAGGCTGACCACAGAAAAAAAGAGAGAAGGCACAAATTACCATCAAAAATAAGAGACATCTTTACAGACTTTTCCAAAATTCAAAGACTTCAAAAGAATGTTATGAACCACTTTATGCCAACACAGTAGAACTTAGATAAAATGGACAGATTCCTAGAAAAACACAAGTTACCCAAAATAATTGTTAAAGCACTGAACATAACAGGTAATTTGAATGCATGTATGATGTAGATTATAGAATTAACTAATGTACAAATAGACCTATAGAAAGGAAATATTTTAATGACTTACCATTAGTTCATTACTGTAGTTGATGTTTTAGCTATAATTTATTTAATCTTCACAAAACTCTATGTGGTAGCTATCAGCTCCCTAATTGAGTTGAGAAAACTCAAATATACACAGTAAAATATGACAAAACTTGTAAGTCATAGATGAATTTCTCTGCCTCTAGTCATTTTCCTTCTAACACAAGTAACTGCTACCCTAGCACATAATATAAACCGTATCCTTATGTGTTAACAGAATTACATGTGGTTTGGATTTAGAGACTAGTTCCAGGGGTGAAACTTGCTTGGACTTTGAAGAAGGTAAGAATAGTAAATGGACATGAATAAACAGTACAAGTGTCAGATCAAAGATGTGTAAAGTGAACTAACCAGTTCCTCATGGGGCAGCAAATGTATGTTGATGAGGAACTATGATGAAGCTAGTGAAACGTGTACCTATAGGGGTAGAAGAGGGAAGCTCATGGTGAAGATGGAGCATTACGCACTTATATGCTGGACTTCAGTGGTGTGTGGATAATAATCATGGGGTTTGGAAGCTGAAGAATCAGGTTCAGGAAAAGTATTCTCACCTTACTGAAGATCATGTTGTTCTCTGTGGGTATTCTTCTTCAGTGCAGTGGAGATGCTAATCATTTTATAGGTTTACAGTAAGGATGTTTTCATGTTATTTAAATTTAATGCTTTATAAATTGTCTACTATTACTATAACTACAGTTGATGAAAAACAAAATCAGAAACAATAATAAACACACACAGAATACTCCTACTGCTGAATTAAATCTTTAAGAAATAGCTAGAACAAGGTGCAACACACAACCCCAGGACCACAGGGATTCTGTTAACAGTGAGAATTTACAGATGTAGCTTAAGGCTTGATGTAAGTGACTCCATTGTACATGTCCATGAACTAAGTAAGATTCTTCTTGAATACTTAGGGATATAGTAACGTCCATTACAGTTAAAAAACAGACTTCTTGTTCTCGTCTTAACACCGAACATGCATTGGAGGGGGTAGGAGCTGAGAAAGTACGTATTTTCTGAGAGCCAAGCCTCATTATGTAATTTTTTGTAAGATTTAAATTCAGAAGGATTATAAGAGGACTTTAACATTGAATACACCCCTTCATCATTGCTCAAAAGACACCAGGATTTTCTACCAGTCATAAAAGAGTTCAACTAAGAAAACTTCACCAATAACATTATAGTACAATAAAAAAGAAATAATTGGCTGGAAACAGTGGCTCATGCCTGTAATCCCAGCAGTTTGGGAGGCCAAGGCAGGCAGATCGCGAGATCAAGAGTTTGAGACCAGCCTGGCCAACACAGTGTAACCCCACCTCTACTAAAAATACAAAAAATTAGCTGGGTATGGTGGTGGGTACCTGTAATCCCAGTTACTAGGGAGGCTGAGTCAGGGGAATCGCTTGAACCTGGGAGGCAGAGGTTGTGGTGAGCCGAGATCATGCTATTGCACTCCAGCTGGAGCAACAGTGCAAGACTCTTGTCTCAAAAAATAATAATTTATCCTTCCACTAGAGAGAATCTGATAGTGAGAGGGATTTGAGAACATTACAATTGTTCCAAGGCTCAAAACTTTGAACCTCTAAGGGTGAATAATTCTGTGAGATAAAAGTATTCTTTGTTTCCTAGAATAATTGAAGATTAAAAAAAACCAACTGACTAAAATGGCTTTTATATTTTAGATAAAAGATATTCAGATACTTACATATTTCTAAAATGTATATTTAGCTTTACCCTCATATACATTTATTATTTTACAAATATTTTTCTATATAGAAACATTACAATATTTTTAAAAGATTATTTACAGAAGCAAAGAAATTTCCATGGAATGCATTTAAATCACCATATGAGAAATACTTTAGGTTTGGAAAAAATATACACTAATTAGGTCACCTGAGGAAAGAGTGCTTGAAAAATGAACATTCTTTATAAAGACTTATTTGCAATCTTGCTCAAAACTATTGGTTCCCAAAAATGATAGTGAGTGTATGAAAAGCTGAGACCACAATTATTTTCTAAATGTCAACTTGCTCTTACAGTATTAAGTGCAGAACCAGCTTAATAAGCGTGCGACCTGGGCAGTCACAAAAGACCCTGTACTTAGAAGGGCCCCAAACTTGGTTTAATGCTGTGCTGTTGCTGTCTTAATATTCTTCATCACTTTTGAACAAAAGTGCCATGTTTTCATTTTGCTCTGAGCTCCACAAATTATTTAGGTGATCTTGGTTTTTAAGTGAGCTATTGTGATCCCATCATCGCTACCAGTACAATCCATCTACCATGAGTTCTGTCTGTCTCTTTCTCACATTAACAGAATCACTACCATTCACAAAGATAATCCCCAAAGCAGCAACTCTATACCACTTCTAAAATAACAAAAGATTTAAAAGAATTTTTAAACGTCTTGCTATTTGCTGGAGTAAAAATAATTTGATAGATTACTTCTTACACCATTGATGGGACTGCATCGGATTTCATTTTAAATTGAAAGATAGTATGATGACCAGAGAATAAAATGAATTAACTACTATCCAAGTGCATAATTTTTAAATTTTCTAAGGTATATGTCATATTACATAATCAGATTTCATTATGAACTATCTGTACACATCAGAGCCATCGGTGGTATTTTTTAACAATGCAGAATTCTAGGCCTTGTCCCCTGAATTTTTGATTGAGTACCGAGATGGTGAAGATGGTAGCCTATATTTTCAGTAAGTACTCCCAAGTAAATTTAACCCTAGATGAAATCCATTATTTTGTATTTTGTTTTGTTTAGTTAACAACATAAATTTTCCATGTACTAATACATGGAAAATTGGCCCCTAGTCCTCCCTTGTTCCTTTTGGAGTCCTCAGTGTCTATTTTTCCCACTTGTATGTCCGTGTGTACCCAGGGCAACTTCGACTTATAAGTGAGAACATGCAATATTTAGTTTAATGTTTTTGTGCTAATTTGCTTAGGATAATGGCCTCCAATCACATCCATGTTGCAGCAAAGGACGTGATTTTTTTATTTTTATAGATGTATATTATTCCATGTTGTATGTGTGCCACATTTTCTTTATCCAGTCAACTGTTGAGCGACACCTAGGTTGTCTTTGCTATTGTGAATAGCGCTGCAGTGAATGTATGTGTTCATGTGTCTTTATGGCAGAACAGTTTATTTTCCTTTGGTTATATACCCAGTAATGGGATTGCTGAGCTGAATGAGTTCTATGTTTAGTTCTCTGAGAAATCACCAAACTCTCTTTCACAGAGGATGAACTAAATGACATCCCACTAACAATGTACAGCATTCCCTTTTCTCTACAGTCTTACCAACATATTATTGACTTTTAACAATAGCCATTATTTTTTGACTTTTTAATAATAGCCATTCCGACTAATGTGAGATGGTATCTCTTTTTTTTTTTTTTTTTTTTGAGACACAGTCTCGCTCTGTCCCCCAGGCTGGAGTGCAGTGGCGCGATCTCCGCTCACTGCAAGCTCTGCCTCCTGGTTTCCCGCCATTCTCCTGCCTCAGCCTCCCGAGCAGCTGGGACTACAGGCACCGCCACCACGCCCGGCTAAATTTTTGTATTTTTAGTAGAGACGGGGTTTCGCCGTGTTCGCCAGGATGGTCTCGATCTCCTGACCTCGTGTGACCTCGTGATCCGCCCACCTCGGCCTCCCAAAGTGCTGAGATTACAGGCGTGAGCCACCGCGCCCGGCAGGATGGTATCTCATTGTGGTTGTCATTTGCATTTCTCTGATGATTAATGATGTTAAGCATTTTTTCATGTTTGTTGGCTGCTTCTGTGTCTTCTTTTGTAAAGTGTTGATATACTTTGCCAACTTTTAAAGAGGGTTATTTCTTTTTTTCTTGTTGATTTAAGATCCTTAATACATTCTGGTTATTAATCCTTTGTCAGATTCATAGTTTGAAAATATTTTCTCTTATTCTGCTGGCTGCCTATTTACTCTGTTGATAGTTTCTTTTGCTGTGCATAAGCTTTTTAGTTTAATTAGGTTCCACTTGTCAATTTTTGTTTTTGTTGCAATTGCTTCTGAGGACTTAGTCATAAAATCTTTGCCTGGGTCAGTGTTCAAAAAAGTATTTCCTAGGTTTTGTTCTAGGATTTTTATAGTTTGAGGTTATAAATTTAAGTCTTTAACCCATCTTGAGTTAATTTTTGTATATGGTGAGATATAGGGTTACAGTTTCATTCTTCTGCATATGGTTAGCCAGTTTTCCAAGCACCACTGAATACGGAGTCCATTCTCTGTTGCTTATTTTTATCAACTTTGTTGAAGATAAGTTGGTTGTAGATGCAGGAGTTTGTTTCTGGGTTTTCCATTCTATTCCACTGGTCTATGTATCTTTTTTTGTACCAGTACCATGCTGTTTTGGTTACTGTAGCCTTGCAGTATAGTTTGAAGTTGGGTAATGTGATGCCTCCAGTTTTGTTCCTTTTGCTTAGCATTGCTTTAGCTATTCAGGCTCTTTTGTGGTTCCATTTAAATTTTAGAATAGTTTTTTTTCCCCTAATTCTGAGGAAGATGATGTTGGTAGTTTGACAGGAATAGCACTGAATCCGTAGATTGCTTTGAGCGGTATGGTCATTTTATTATTGATACTCCCAATCCATGACTCTCCCAATCAATGAGCATAGAATGCTTTTCTGTTTATGTCATCTATGGTTTCTTTTAGCAGTATTTTACAGTTTTTCTTGTAGAGATATTTTATCTCCTTGGTTAGATATATCTCTAGGTATTTTCATTTTTTGTGGCTATTGTAAATAAGATTACATTCTTAAATTGGCTCTCAGCTTGAATGTTATGGGTGAATAGAAATGCTACTGATTTTCATACATTGAATTTGTATCCTGAAACCTTACTGAAGTCTTTTATCGGGTCTAGGAGCCTTTTGGTGGTGTTTTAGGTTTTTCTAGATAATCATATCGTCAGTGAAGAAAGATAATTGGACTTCTGCTTTTCCTGTTTGGATGACTCTTACTTCTTTCTGTTGCCTGATTGCTCTGGCTAGGACTTCTAGAACTATGTTGAATAGGAGTCATGAGAGTAGAGGTCCTAGTCTTGTCCCAGTTCTTACGGAGAATGCTTCTTGCTTTTGCCTGTTTGGTATGATGTAAGAAAGAAAATGAAACTCAATAATGAATTCCAAAATTGAATTAGTAATGATGAAAAACCTACCAACCAAAAAAAGTCCTGGACCTGATGGATTAACAGCTGAATTCTACCAGACAGTTGTTTCCAACTGAAACTATTCCCAAAAAAATGTCAAGGAAGATAGATTTCTCTATACTTCATTCTGTGAAACCAGTACCATTTAGATACTGAAATTTGGCAAAGACATAATGAAAAAAGAAAACCACAGGCCAATATCCCTGATGAACATAGACACAAAAATCCTCAAAAACATACTATCAAAATCAATCTAGCTGCACATCAAAATAATTTACCATGATCAAGCGGGCTTTCTTCCTGGAATGCAAGTTTGGTTCAACATATGCAAATCAATAATTGTGATTAACCACATACAAAAAATTAAAAACAAAGCTATATGATCATCTCAATAGAAGCATAAAAACTGTTGGACAAAATCTATTCCTTCCTGATAAAAACCTTCACCAAATAGGCATTGCAGGAACGTTGCTCTTACTATTCAATATAGTAAGAGCCATCTATGACAAATCCATAGGCTTTTTTTATACCTCATTTCTATTATGCCTTTTGATGCCTGAACTATTTTCAATTTATTGTGTTGTGATTGTTTAAAAAATAGAATGTAGTTTTCATTTGCATATTTATATTACCATTTTTAACTTTATGCACTTTATACCTATAAAATTACTACACTCAACTTTTATACAAATGACACCAACTTTATTTTCTGGAAATTTTAAATCATGTACAAATTTTCAGAATTATTTATATTTGCTATTATCCTGGTGAATAGATAATTAAGTATAGGTTTTTTGGCCACTATCAGAGGTTTTATATTTAGTGGCTGTTGCGGGAAGTCATGGACCCCAAACGGAGGGACCAGCTGAAGCCATGGCAGAAGAACATAAATTGTGAGGATTTCATGGATATTTCTTAGTTCCCCAAATTAATACTTTTATAATTTCTTACGCCTGTCTTTACTGCAATCTCTGAACATAAATTGTGATGATTTCATGGACTTTTATCACTTCCCCAATCAATACTCTTGTGATTTCACTATGCCTGTCTTTAATCTCTTAATCCCATCATCTTCATAAGCTGAGGATGTATGTCACCTCAGGATCCTGTGATGATTGTGTTAACTGCACGAATTGTTTAAACAATGTGAAATCTGGGCACCTGGAAAAAAGAACAGGATAACAGCAATGTTCAGGGAACAAGGGAGATAACCATTAGGTTTGGCTGCCTGAGAGCTGGGTAGAACAGAGCCATATTTCTCTTCTTTCAAAAGCAAATAGGGGAAATATTGCTGAATTCTTTTTCTCAGCAAGGAACATCCCTGAGAAACAGAATGTGTGCCTAGGGGTAGGCCTCTAAAATGACTGCTCTAGGGATGTCTGTCTTTTACGCTTGTAGATAAGGGATGAAATAAGCCCTGGTCTCCTGTAGCGCTCCCAGGCTTATTAGGATGAGGAAATTCCCACCTAATAAATTTTGGTCAGACCGGTTGTCTGCTCTCAAACCCTGTCTCCTGATTAGATGTTATCAATGACAATGTGTGCCCTAAACTTCATCAGCAATTTTAATTTTGCCCTGATCCTGTGATCTTGCCCTGCCTCCATTTGCCTTGTGATATTTTATTACCTTGTGAGGCATGTGATCTCTGTGACCCACAGCCTATTCGTAGACTCCCTCCCCTTTTGAAAATCACTAATAAAAACTTGCTGGTTTTGTGGCTTGGGGGGCATCACAGAACCTGCTGACATGTGATGTCTCCCCCAGACACCCAGCTTTAAAATTTCTCTCTTTTGTACTCTTTTCCTTTATTTCTCAGACCGGCCGACACTTAGGGAAAATAGAAAAGGACTCACGTTGAAATATGGGGGGCTGAATTTGCCCCAATATCTGGTCAAAGCCTACATTAATAAGTAATAAGTATTTTACTTAAATTTAGCTTTTAGTAAAAATTAAAAAAAAAAAGAGTTGGTAGGCTGAGGCGGGTGGATCATGAGGTCAGGAGATTGAGACCATGGTGAAACCCTTTCTCTACTAAAAATAAAAAAATTAGCTGGGTGTGGTGGTGGGCACCTGTAGTCCTAGCTACTCGGGAGGCTGAGGCAGGAGATTGGCGTGAACCTGGGAGGTGGAGCTTGCAGTGAGCCAAGATCGCGCCATGGCACTCCAGCCTGGGCAACAGAGTGAGACTCTGTCTCAAAAAACAAACAAACAAACAAAAATAGAGTATACAGTAGGAAAGCAGTGACTCTACTGAAACACATGCTGTCATGTATTAAGTGATGTATTCTGTTATTACTCTTTTACTGCTCAGAAACCATCTTCCAAATACTCATGCCTTCATTTACTTTTAGATTGTAAATTTCATGAAATTAGGTATTTATTCTCATAGAATTTTAATTTTCAATCGTCTTTTTTAATGCTGGTATTTTTGTTAATCAGCCTAATATCTACCTATACTAGTAGCTGTGATAAAAACTAGATTTGGGAAAAGGAAATATAACCTTATCCAAACTTTGTTTCCTTTTCAAAAACATATAACTTCATATGTTTTCCTTTCAAAAAAATCTGTTTTTAGCAGCATTTGATACCAATGCAAAATTATAATTTGTATGATTTCTTAAGAAAATGAACCCAGTAATCTTTCCATTGTCTATTGTTTAATACATATTTTGCACCATAGCACAAGCTCATTGAGATGGATGAGACAAGATAAAAGATTTCTTTGCTAACAATTAGCCAGAACTTTCCTTTGTCAGGACACACTATTATACAAAAGATAATATCAGTATAGTAGACACAGATTTCACTACTGAAGAGAGTCTGAATAAAATTTTAAAGGCCAGAAAGGTCTAAGGTTGCCTTACCTCACTCCTGAAAATATTTGTGAGAGTACTTAGTAAAAACGAATCACTTTTTTGAGAAAAAAGTAATTAACACAATCCATCATGTTCTATTTATAGCATATGGATACAAATTTCTCATCTACTGTTCATTTAAAAATATTTTAATATAAAATCTAATGTTAATAAAGAAAAATAAATACTGTGCTCAAGATTATTTCAATTGTATGTCCTCAGTGATATTTCAATATTATAAAAGAATTACAGAAACAATGAAATTACTATAGTTATAGACATGGGATGACATTAAAAGCAATGTATCTTTTGTAGTGTAGTATAGATACAACTACCCATAGTTCAAAATTGATGAAAAAATCATAAGATATGGGATGGCTTTCAGAGTTATTGTCTTTTGTGCCATATACCAAGAGGATGATTAACCTCAACAAACATACACACACAATATCCATTAAGGATACTAGATATGTAATACATGTGAATGTGTTAAGAATTAGTTAGAAAAGGAAACTTTCCAAAAGTTGTCAGAGGCATAAAGGATGTTGTTACTTCTATGTATGGTAAAACCAAAGAATACATCTTTATACTGAAAAGAGTAACAATTCTGAAAGTAGATTAATGATATTACTTAGAACATTAAGAAGCTCCAGTGTGCTGACCATGTTTCCTTTGACCTCCAGATCTCCTTTCTTTTCATTTTCACCCAACTCTGTGGAAACATGGCATTAATAGGTTCTTTTGCTTTCTGGCTTTCAGCTGAGCTTTTGGCAAGGGTCATAAGACAAGGGTCACCTGCAGAAGATCAGAGGGAAAGAGGAGTGATATTCACATATTCATTCTCTTGGCTTTCTGTCTACATGGTCATCTTCAACTGGTTGTGTACCCCCATCAAAACTCTCAGCCTCATATGCTCTCCACCAAGATTTCTTGTTCTGAATCTTATGCTAACTGTCCTTCCCCTCATCCTTCAGGTCAAAGAATGATACTGACTTTTACTGTTGCTGCCCCAGTACTGAATTGTCTTTTGTTTTGCTTTCCTCTTGCCTATGACTTTGCTAATATAGCCTCCATTAAACACTTCTGATGTGACCTTGAGTGTCCTACCTATTTCCTCCTAATACGTGATCTGATACACCACCAGGTTTATGATCGTATGTCCTTAAGTTCTCACAGCGTTAAATTGTTTACCATAACTGTCTCAGAGTCACCAGAGCAGAAACATCCAAAAATAGAAGTGAACTGGTGAAAATCTATTTCCGTTTCTTTATATAACTATTTTTACCTGTTTATAGCCTAAACAAAAATATTTGCATAAATATAGTGTGACATATTTGCAAATATCCCAGAATTCCTGGCAATAATACAGGCTTCAACAGATAACGCAAATTAGCTGTTGCACCAACCCTGAAATACAAGGATGGGCCCACACTGAAAATTTGGTTCAGATGTTGAGACATGATATCACACACACACCGAGAGGGTATTATAAGGTTTATTTCTTACATAATTGATGTTTTTCTGGGGAGAGCAGTGCAGACCTCCCAAATAAGTCTAAAAATAGCGAGAGGTTTCTAGTATGGTTAGGGGTATGGCTTGGGTGAAAGAGCTCTGGTGCATTTCGACAAGGCGCTTGCATGGTTTGAATCCCCTTGCCAGTGTCAAAGGATTTCTTATCAGTTTGATAATTGTGGGGCAGGAGGAAGAGAGAGGGGTGAAATTTTAAAACTATTAGCCATTTAACATAAAAAGTGAAGTCAGACCTATTACATTAGCACATAACTAATTTTAATCCAAACATTTTTTACTAAGCATTATTTCCTCAGCCCACTTTACAATACCTAACCTAGACCTCAAGATCTTTTGTTAAACAGTTTCTTTCCTTCAGAGAATGTCTCAATTTGTAGATATGAATTATTTTAAGATTAATATAATTATTTTAATAGTTATATTCTTCTTTAAATTGGAGAGTAAGAGCTAGGGCTGTGCTTGCCGAATATTTTATTCAAATAATAGGGCTTGCATTTGGGATGCAGAAATCTAGGAAGGGCATCACTCCCACACACAAAATATCCACCACCACAACAAACAAGAAATTCTAGATAACTTGCAAATTTCCAATTTTGCTGGTTCTGATAACTGAGCTATTGGACCAACTAATCCAAAATCCAGAGAAAGACATGAACTTTCAAGGAGAGACAGGACAGGAGCGCTTGCTTCGCTGCACCAAATTCCTCCGTAGAACAGTAAGATGAATTCTGCTAAAAAAAAAAAAAAAAAAAAAAAAAAAATCTAACAGATTGGTAAAGATAAGGTATAGGCTAGTTAGATAACATAGAATGTTGAATGCCTGGGGTCCACGGATGTGATGGAAATGCACACTCACTTGCATGTGATTTGATCATTTACATTGAATGTGATCATTTGTTATGTTTTATTTAGGGATTATATTATTTTATTTGCTTTCTGTTTGTTTCATTTAGTTCCTACTTCCCTCCCTCATTTCCCGATTTATTTTATATCAATTTTATTGTATTAATGGAACAAGTTTTTAGTATTCTATTTTACCAATTTTGATTTTTGACTTGGTTATCTTTTACTGGTTACTTTAGAAATTAAATGTAACCTATCCAGTTTTTTATAGATTTTTACCATTGAAAGTAATGGAAAAAAAACACAATAACTTTTACACGAACTTTATCTTTTGGTTTCTAAAAATAAAAATACATTGAAGGAAATTAATAGGAGAAAATAGTTTATTTTGTTTATCCATATATTTACAATTTCTCTTGCATTGCCAGCTTCCCCAGTGTTCTAGATTTCCTTCTGGTAACATTTTGTTTCCATCAAAAGGACTACTTTTAGTATTTTTTAGGGTAGAAAACAAAATGTCTTAATTTTCCTTAATCTGAGAATATCTATATTTCACGTTCTTTCCTGAAGAACATTTTTACAGGATATGGAATTAAGCAGTGATGATGATTTTTTTGTGGGTCAACATTTAAATAATAGTTTCTCCTGTCTTCTGACCTCTGTTGTTTCTGATACGAAATTTACTGTCTTTTGCGTTACTTTGTCCCACTACATAATGTGGCATTCATCTCTGGGTGGTCCCAAGACTTTTTATTTGCCTTTAGTTCTTAAGACTTAAATTATGATGTATCTGAGCATGTTTTCTTTGTGTTTATCTGGTGTGGAGTACACTTTGTATATTAAATCATTTCTGAATTGCTATAAAGACTGTAAATTGCTATTACGTGAGACTGGGCAAGTTATAAAGAAAAGAGGTTTAATTGACTCAGTTCTGCAGGCTGTAGAGGAAACATCGTCCTGGCATCTGCTTGGCCTCTGGTGAAGCCTCAGGACACTATTACTCATGGTGAAAGGTGTAGCAGAGAGCAGGCATGTCACATGGCAAAAGCAGGAGCAAGAGAGGAAGTGAGAGGGGAGGTGCCACATACTTTTAAATGACCAGATATCACATGAACTCAGAACAAGAGCTCACTTATTACAAAGGGGATGGCCTAAACCCATTCATGAGGGATCTGCCCCTGCGATCCAAAAACCTCTGACCTGGTCCTACCTCAAGACTGGAGACTATATTTCAACATGTGATTTGGGTGGAAACAAATATCCAAACTATGTCACTTTGTTTCTTAGTTTATAAAATTTATATTTGTCTTTTCCCAAGGTTTTTAGCTAAGAATTATTTCTCTGCATTTGTGACATTACAGCCTTCTTGAGGGAGTTAATCACAGTGACATTTTCATTGATGCATAATTGTTGTACATTTTTTGGGGGTATATGTGATATTTTGATACATTCATACAAAATGTAGTAATAAAACCAGGACAATTGGGACATCATTACTCCAAATATTCACCCCCTTCTTATGTTGGAAGTTGAACTAACTCTTCTCTAGATATTTTGAACTACATAAAAATTATTTTTAACTGTAACCATCATACTCTGCTGTTGAACACTTGATCTTATTCCTTCTATTTACTGTAATTTTGTACCCATTGACCAACCTCTTTTCATCTCCCTCTCCTGTCTACTGTTCCCAGCTTCTGCTTACCACCCATCAACTGTCTACCACTATGAGGTCTACTTTATTTGTTCATACATATGAGTGAGAACATCGGTATCTGTCTTTCTGTGCTCAGCTTATTTCACTTAACACGACCTTCAGTTCCATCTCTGTTGTTCCAAATGACAGGAGTTCAGTATTTTTAATAGCTGAATAAGATTCCATTGTGTACATGTACACTTTCTTTATTCGTTCATTGGTGGACACTTAGGTTGTTTCCATATCTTGGTTAGTGTGACTAGTGCTACAATAAAAAATGGGAGTTAAATATCTCTTTGATATACTGATTTTCTTTCTTTTGGATATATACCTAGCAGTGGGATGGCTATTTAATATGATAGTTCTATTTTAAGTTTTGTAAGGAACCCCCATGCTGTTTTCTATAGCGGCTGTACTAATTTACGTTCCCACCCAGAGGTAGAAGTGTATCTCTCCACATATTTATCAGCAATTGTTACTTTTTCTCTTTTTTAAAAAATTCATTTTAGTGTGTGAGATGATTTGATTGTGGTTTTTATTTGCATCTCCCTGATGATTAGTGATGAGCATTTTTTCATATATCTGTTGGTCATTTGTGTGTCTTTTAAGAAATGTCTATTCAGATCTTTTGCTCATTTTTAATAGGGTTATTTGTTTTTTGCTATTTGTATTTCTTATATATTTTGGATTCTATTCCTTGTTGGGTGGACAGTTTGAAAATATTTTCTTCTAGTTTTTAGGATGTCTGTCCACAAAGTTGATTATGTCTTATGCTGTGCAGAAGTTTTGCAACTTGATGTGATCCCATCTGTCTTGTTTTACTTTTGTTTCCTGTGCTTTTAAGTCCTACTCAAGATATCTTTGCCCAGGCCAATGTCCTGAAGTGTTTCTTTTATGTTTCTTTTTGGTAGTTACATAGTTTTAGGTCTTAGATCTAAGTCTTTAATCTACTTTGAGCTGAATTTTGTATATAGTGAGATAGGGGTCTATTTTTATCCTTCCACGTATGGATACTCAGTTGCTCCAGCACCATTTATTGAAGAGACTGCTGTTCCCCAATGTATTTCCTTGGTGACTTTGTTTAAAATAATTTGGCTGTAAATGTATGGATTTATTTCCAAGTTCTCTATTCTGCTCCATTGGTTTATGTCTCTATTTACATGCCAGTATCACACTATTTGAGTTACTATAGCTTTGAAATACATTTTGAAATCTGGTAGTGTGACGTCCGTCGTTTTGATCTTTAGCTCAGGATTGCTTTGACTATTCAGGGTCTTTTGTGGTTCCATATACATTTTAAAGTGTGATTGTTTTTCTATTTATGTGAAGAATGGCACTTGTATTTTAATGGGGATTGTTTTACATCTGTAGTTTACTTCAGGTAATATTTACATTTTGACACTATTAATCCAATCTATAAGCATGGAATATGTTTCTATTTTTTGTTTCCTCTTCCATTTCTTTCATTATTTCTTAATAATTTTCCTTGCAAAGATCTTTCATTTCTTTTGTTGAATTTATTCCTACATTTTGATATTTTTTGTAGTTATTATAAAGAGGACAGTCTTCACTAGTATGATTTTGTTCAAATTCTGGTTTTCTTCCCCAGTACACATAGTGCTATATGTTTTCAGTGTCCACGGTTAGTTTCTTCATGCTTTACGTTCAGGGTTTTGAGAGACATTCACTGGAAAGATAGAAGATGCTTACTCCATCTACAGTGGAACTGCAGCATTTTGTTGTATACTTTAAGGATGTTCATGCAAATCAACCTAACTTAGCCTATGTGTAGGTAACAAAACCTTTTTCTTTTTAATGCTCAATAAATGTGGTTTTCTGATTATCAGCATTATTACAAAATTAGAGTAAGCACATTTTTCTGTATTTATCTACTTTTTACAGTTAAAAAAGAACTTGCACATTCTCCATGTTATTTTGATTTTATTTTTAAGAACTCTGGACAGTAGTAGCGATTAAGCTTCTCTCCAAATAAGAAATCCAGTTTAGAGAATGTATTTCCTCTCAAGTTTACCCAACTAGAAACTATCAAAGCCAGCTCATAAGCCAGGTTTTTCTGACCAAATGTTTAATGTTTTCCCTTTAGTACCACATACCTGAATATCTTCTGAAATATCAAAGAAACTGGAAAATGACAATACTGATGGCATCTATAATACCAATCATAGTGAATCAATTATCAGTATCATTAATTACCAGTATTACAAGCTTTTCTCTAATCCAGTACTCTGAGGTTAGTCCCTTTCATGAGCTAGATGCTCCAAAATACATCACAAATATTAAGGAGAGTTAATACAGGTTTTTAAGTAACTGAAAGTAATACTTAGTATGTAATATTAATATTGTTAACATGTTAAGTATAATAATATGTAATGTGTTATATATATGTAAATTATACATGTGTACACATACATATGCATACATGTGTATATATCTGTATATTCCAAATTACTCGTGGGATTTGTTTAGCAATAACATTTCCACCACAGTATCTAAGAAAAACTCATAAATGCTTTTATTAATATCTGGATATGCCCTTCTTTTTTTTTTCTTTTTTTTTTTTTTTTTGAGACGGAGTCTCCCTCTGTCGCCCAGGCTGGAGTCCAGTGGCATGATCTCTGCTCACTGCAACTTCTGTCTCCCAGGTTCAAGTGATTCTCCTGCCTCAGCCTGCTCAGTAGCTGGGATTACAGGTGCACACCACCACTCCTGGCTAATTTTATTTTTCTGTGTTTTTAGTAGGGACAGGGTTTCAGCATGTTGGTCAGGATGGTCTCGAACTCCTGACCTCGTGATCTGCCTGCCTCAGCCTCCCAAAGTGCTGGGAATACAGGTGTGCACCACCATGCCCAGCCTGGATATGCCCTTCTCTATATCCCTTACATGGATTAAAAGACTAAAAGTAACATAAACACAAATACAATAGGGAATTGAGGGCACACACTGCATGCTAGTAGGTATACTGCTAACATATTAGATGTTGTATGGGCAGGTCGAGACAGCTGTGCAAATAGTTTATTCTGGAGTTAATAGCCATGTCTGTACACCAATAGTTCAAAAAGAGGGACGCAATAAAAAAACTGTTCCTCACTCAAGAGGAAATGCACTGTATGAGCACCTGTGAGGTGCTAACAGTGGAGCTAGGAATAAGCTGTACTCATCAGCTTCCCCTCCAGGAAGAAATCTGAAAAACCCTGGCAGCACCTAGCTATGGGATTATCCATTGTCAGTACTTTAAACATAAACATCTAATAAACGAGGTGTTTGGACAATAAGAACATGGTATGACATGTATGTAAGCATTCCTCTTCTTATTATTAGCTTATGCCATATGGAATTGCACTGATTTGCTGCATAGATGAACGTGAGCTTTCATGTTGTTTTTTTTCTTAAATGAGTCTGAGACCCGTAATCAAGTCCAAGGGCACATGTTCCTTATCCTATCTGTTAACAAAGAGACATATATTGATAATTTCCCTATCACCATATACTGATAAATATCTCCTTATTTTTAAATTGTTATGGGCTTAATTGTGTCTCCCTCCAAAAAAAGTGTTGAAGTCCTTGCCCAAGCAGAATATGTACTTATTTGTAAATAGTGCCATTGCAGATTTAACTTTTTAAGATGAGGTCTTATTGGAGTACTGTGAGCCCTTAATCTAGAGTGGCTGTGTTCTTACAAGAAGACTAAGTGAAGCTGCAGAAACACATGAAAAGAATATCATATAACAGCAGAAATAGAGATGAGAGATGCACCCACAAGCCAGAGAACACCAAAGATTGCCAGTCACAGCCAGGAGCTAGGAAGTGGCAAGGAAGTATTCTGTTCAGTCTCAGAGGGAGCATGGCCTTACTGATACCTTGATTTCTTACTTCTAACCTTCAGAATCATGAGGAAAAATCATAGATATATTTCTGTTGTTTCAAGTCACCTAACTGGTGGGACTTTGTTATAGTGGCTCTAGGAAGCTCATACAGAAGTGGAGAAGCAATATAGCACAAAACACAACATGATACGTGAAAATTAATTCCAGGAAAAGGAAACAGTTTTAAAACTTCCAAAGAAAACGTACTCTAGGAATCATACTGAAATTAGGGATGAGGAAAATACATTTATTTTTTATCTCGTATATCTTCAGTTGAGTTCAAGAGGATGTGGCTTCTATAAAATAGGAAAGACATTTACAAAGAAAAATCCAAGTTCAAAACAAAAGCACAGAGGAAGAAAGTTGATAAGAATACCAGGCCGTAGCAAAACCCAAATTTCAAAACAAAATTAAAATCTATTATGAAGTGAATTAAAAAGGAAATTGGTACTGCTGAAAACCAGTTACGTGAAATCTTTGATAATTTAAAAATTCCCCAAGATTTAAGAAATAATGACAGAAGAGAACAGATAAGAAAGATACTAAAAGAGAACAAACATAAAAACTGTTTTTATTTTTAACAATCTAGAAGCTTGAATAATAGAACTGAATCTATCATAAAGATATATTTGAAGAAAATCTTATGGAGATGAAGTAATGACTGTAGATATTCAAATAAAAACAATGCACAGAGGAAAAGAACACATATTTGTCAATGTTAATTTCAGATAAGGTAGGATTTTAAAGGAGAGCACTACTAATAGAGACCTGAAAAATACCTTTTACATGGATACTAGGTTAAAAAAAAATCACAGAACAATTGTAACAGCACAACATGGATATGGAAAATAATGCCAGAAAAATAGACTTACCAGCCCAATTTCTCCTGTTTTCCACTCCTTTCCCCCTAAGGAGGAAGGATTCCTCTTTGATGGGTATGTCAGTCTAAATAATAAAGCACTAAACAGAAGGAAATGGTGAGAAATGGAGATGAAAGAGGTAGAAGGAAGGTAGAAAAGCAGAAGGGTTGAGGGTAAGTTGATTTTGTTGAGCACGTAAAAGCTCTGGTGAGAAGATCTAGAGTGTGAGGGAATATATGGGAGAGGAAAGGTATGTTTCAGTAACTTTTTTAAGGGAACTACATATATAAATCTTTCAAAATGACCTTTGGATATATGCGTGAACATTGAAATTTCTTTTTAAGTATGTCAGGCTTCTTATTCTTGAATACAATATTGTTCTGAAACTGAATCACATGGATATCTTAAGATTCACATAAGAAACTGTCCACGTTGGTGCTGTTGACAAATAGGTTTGACTCAGTAGGTCTCAGTTTTGGCTTCTCACTAGAATCCTCTGGGAACACAAAAGATACTGAAGCCTGGGTTCCATCTCCAGATATTCTGATTGAATTGTTCTTGGTGTAGTCAAGAACAATTTTTAAAAATTCCCCCAGTAATTCTAATATGTGCCCAAGACTGAGAACCACTGAGTACTAGGTAGATACAAAGCTGACAATAACCAATACCCCATGTCTTCTTCCAAATTTATTTGTTGTGGTTACCTGAAGTTAGATGCCATCGTCTGATTTCCTCTTAATGAAGTAGCTGCCATCCATGCAAACACGTGAAAGCAGGGCTAACAGAGCACATCTATTAGATTGCCTTTCCTCCATCTATTAGACGTTTCTCTTCACTCACTAATCCCACATTGCCACCATCAGGGTCACGCTGAGTAACACAAGTAAAGAGGATGCAGCAATCGCAGGCAGCTCAGAATTCATTATTGTGTGGATTGCCTAAATAAAGCTTTGTTTTACTCCACTGTACAAAGGAGCACTTTGCAATCAGTTTTAAGACTGTACTTAATGCATAAAACAAGGTTAAAACATAAATCATAATTATATTTATTGCATTCCCTTAATATTGACTGGAAATATCCAATAGCATGTGATGTGATCTTTCAGGCTGTACTTAAAGAGAAGCCACGAAACAGATGGATGTCCTGCTGACAGCCACGCAGGAGGCCAGCTTCTGAGATACACGTGGGAAGCTGCAAGCAGTTCAAAGTGATGAGGGGGAGGCTGTAGCACAAACCCTATTAGCAAATAATGGGATTTGTACATCTCCTGTACCTCCAAAGAGGAATTCTCTTGCATGCCTTTTCCTATTTGTTTTCACTTAAAAAGCTGTTTAAAGCTTTCTCTACTCTTGGAATAGAGCACATCTTCTACTTTGCCCATTATCAGCCACAGTAAATAGATTTGAGCTGAGAGATCCAGGCACTTTAATTGCCACTGTGCACTTTTCTCAAGTAATAAAAAGAAAATATCCACTTTTATGTGTCCCCTTTGATATGGTCTATGTATAGTGCCAGCACTTTATTCCCCTAAAGACCCACTCTCTGCAAAAGAGAAACTAGTCTGATGGTATTGTTTGCCTTTAAAGAAAATCAATGGTCAAACTTAAAAGGTGATTTACTTGAAGTAAAACATAGATGCTTCTTCAACATACTAAATAGATACACATGAGCAGCAGTTTGTGTCTCTTGGTTATAAGTGACCTAAAGAGGAAGTTCCTAAAACACGGTGGAGAATGGCCTAAATTTAAGTGTTGAGTGACTTTATTGGCCTGCTCTAGCCATAGCCAGTCTTACAGTTTGGCTGTATGGCACAGCGAAAACAGCATGAATGTTCTTGGGAAAAAATAAGGGTTTAAGTCTTGGCCCCGTAATTTACAAGTTATTTGTCATCAGGCAAGTTACCTAATCAATCTACGCCCCATTTCCGCAAACATAAATAAGAATAACAGTATTTATGGTATATTCTGTCATATTAATAAGAGGCATTATATGTATAATACCTAACCTAGCATATTGTAGGCACTCAACAAATGGCAGGTACACTTTTCTGTCCTGAACCGTTTCTTCTCCAAACTATGAAAGTAGTGTGAAAGACCGTGGGACATTTTTGTGTTCTCAATAAACTAGTTCTTAATGTTTTCTTTGTAAGTTATGAGTTTCTTTGGAAATGGGCTGAAAACTATTAATACTCCCTCCTACCCTCAGCTTTAAATATACATTACAATATACATACAAGTTAGTTAAAAAAAAAAAAACTCTGTCATGTAGCAACTCTTCTGTCTTCCAAATCCCATAACAATAATTATTCATAAAGAACCCTGGGTCCTATTCCTAGAGAAGATAATAGGGACTCAGTGAGGTTGCAAAGTCAATAGACGTGATTGCCATTCACTTTGAAGTGCTCGATAATATCCCTCTGATTCAAGACAAAAGGGCAATCCAGTGATTTTTCTAAGGCAGAACAGAAATGCAATTTGTTACCCTATATAGTATAATTTTGCAGTTTAAAATTAAAAGAGTGACAGAAACATTACTGGAGTTACCAGCCTTCAAAGTGTGATCATTATACGGGTAATATGTTGTTTTCAGTTGATCAGTGTGTTTCTGGCACTGCAGGCAATTTTTAAAATATTTGGTGCCATGGTGAAAGTCTTCATTTATGTGTAGTCATATTCATTTACCAGAATTTCACAACGATAAAGTTAAAAGCATTGGGATTATTTGGTCCACAAAAGACAGGAATGATTAATCATGATTAATCAACATGTCTCTCTCTCCCTTTCTCTCTTTTCTTTCATATCTATGTATCTATCATTTCTATATATGTGAATTTCTATACATGAATTCTATACATTTCTATATTAATTTCTATATTTCTATATCGAGAGATATATAGAGATAGATGTAGAAATTCACATATATATGGAAAACATGGAGATACATATCTATATATATATCTGTATCTCTATATCTCTATCAATATAGAGATATAGAGAGATGAAGAAATTCATATATATATATGAAAAACATGAAGGATGAACTAATAAACAGTAATTGAGACAAAGAAGCAAAATATAGTCTTTTTGGTTTCTATTGCCTGGGAAAATAATAATTTCAATTTCAAATTTCTCTTAACTATAAAGGCCAAGGCTGGACCATACAATGGTATGCTAAGGCTGAGACTAAGTTCTGACAACTTATATCTTGCTTTTAATTACCACTGTTTTATTGCATTACTATGTTTTCAATGTGGAGTTGGATTAAGTAAAGTAATGTGTGAGACATTTATCTATACTAAATGAACAATCTAATTTTCATCTATTAAAACTTTAAAATTTATATTCTTGTTTAGTCTCACGTCTAGCCAGTCTTTTATCATCTCTTTTGTTATGTTAATACAGTCTTAATAAGAGTTCATGTTTATTGATTTACTACTCAGTCCTTGAGCAAATAGGAACTGAAGTAAGTAGAAAGGAATTTCACTATTTTCTTTTAAGAAGCTCTAAGTGTAGTACAAGATGAAATACATACATATAATAAATGCTATTTATGCTCTTTCCAATATGCTATAGAGATCCTTTTTATATTTTTCCCTTTGCTTTTCATCCTGACTTCTAAACATGTGCTTCTCTAAAAAGACAATATTTTGTCGCCAAAAATTCTATCAGTTCGAATTTTGTTTCCAAAGTGGCCCCGTTTGAGCAATTGTTATGTAGCAGTTTAAACCCTATGTATGTGACAAGGGAAGTATTGGTCTGACAATCTCTAGTTAAACATTTGAAATTAGAATGGGCAATATACCGAAGAAGAATAATTGCTTCCTCTTTATTACCAATTTATTTCTGGTTCTCTAAACTATAGTTAAACTAGTCTGCATTACATTCAGTTCAGAGATTTGGATTCTTAATAACTAACTTATTATCTTAAACAAAACATCAATATTCTTGTATAATACCTTAGAGGAACCACAGTAATCTTCAGAATAAATTACATTTGTGGAATAAATTCTTGTCTGTGTACCTAACCAGTCATTTGATGTGCAGATCAGGTCAGCCTTCATCAAGTCTGCTACTCTCTCTGTTTCATTAATAAAAACTGACATTTCAAATTTCAGCTGTTATGTACCTAAACAGATATGCATTATACAAAAAGAGAATAACCGCAGAAATACCCTGTTTCCATTCTGATATGTCTGAGTTTCTAAAACGATTGTATTTAGCTTCTCAACCGTGATTGTGAAGTTTTTTTTCCCCCACATCCTCACAGGCATATTAATAGCAAGAAGATGGTATTCATCTATAGATTTAAATTCTAGAGAAATATCAGCAGATGCTGTGATCAGTAATGTGTGATCAGTGCCTGACCTTTTGGCTCCCCTGTGGAATTTCATTAATTCTAATATTGATTGGGGAAAGATCTGTTTGCAAAAATTGACGCAACAGCTCAATGGAATTTAATTCTTCTGGGATGTTACTTACTTTGCAGAGGTGATATAGTGACAGTAGGTTCAGCTCACAAATAATGAATTCAAAGTATAATAAAGTTAGTATAGAATTATTAGGGAGATTCAAAGCAAGAAGGTATAAAAGTCAATTTGGGATTAGAAATAATGCAATTCAACATTCGTTCACATGTTCATTCATTCCACAATACGGATTGCCTATAATATGCCTGGTAATAAGAAAGCTAGGAGGGGCATTTAATGTCAAATTCACATACTGTACAATGTAGAGGAGCACTAGAAAGTAAACAGAAACACATTGTTCTGTGGTCTCTAAGGGTGAAAGATGACATTCTGTGGGGATATAAAAGTAACATGTAATTTATAATTTTTCCTGGGGGAACCAGAGAAAATGCCAACAAAAGAGATAACATTTATCCAGGGGAAGAAGTGGGCATATAAGGCATTAATTCAGAGACAAGAGAGTGTAGAGTATGCTACCAAAATGGAAATCAATTAGGATGGTTAGAACACATGTATGAGAACGTATGGTGAGGATGAAAGTTAGGTGGTTTCATGGACCTGAATTCCACATTAGAACTTGTTATAAAGCACTTGGGAACTGGATAAGCTTCAAGCAAAGAAGGTCCATGATCAGATTAATATGAGAAAAGTCATTCTGAGCACAGTATGAGCAGTTGACCAGTTGGAGAGGAAGAATAGTGATGCCAGTTAGGAGGGTATCACAGAAATCTAGGTAAATAATGATATGAGATACACTTATAGTAATGGCAAAATTGATAGACGAATCAAGAGATAAAGGACATAAAATTTGGTGACTTATGAAATGTAGCAATTGAGGTAGAAAAAAATGTTAATCCTTATGATTTGGCAGAGTAACAGTGTAGTTGGTAGAATGAGTAAAAGAGGAAGAAATACAAGAATGAAGGGGAAATGATAATGAGTTTTTAGTAACAAGGCAAAAATCCAGAAGTGATGTCCAGTAGCAATTAGATATTAGAGTCAGGGGCTCAGAAATAGAGCCAGACTGAAAATATGGTTTTGAAATTCAGCAACGTGAAAATGGTTGATTCTGCTGAGATAAAATGTGCAGTATGAAAAAGGAAACCGAAGGACACCAAGATTTAAGAGTTTGGCTTAAGAAGAATCACCCATGAAGGAAACTTGGTAGGATGCAGAGTCTCAAAAGCCAAGGGAATACTATTAGAGAAAATTAACTATGCCCAATTATAATTAAAGTTTTTATAACATTAGGAACAAATTTGTCATTTGATTAACATCAAGAATATCAATAGTGGTCATTATAAGAGCAGTTTCAGTGCAGAGAAGTACATGGCAAGTGGGGAATAATGATGGAAACCATGGACAACACTTTCAAGAATAGATAATAAAGAGTCTGGCTAATAAAGATGATAAAGAGGGCTGGCTAATACATTTGAAGGTGGATATGCTTAAGAGACTGAGACTGCCAAGTGGTCTAAGCAATGCAGAGAGGCATGACCAGGTGTGTTAAATGAGTGGTGAGAATTCTTTGGCTGGAACAGAGTCCATGAAGTGAGAGATTCAAAGTCTTTTATATCTACATACATGCAACTGCGTCTGCTCTCTCCTTACCTTTGAATCCAACTGTTACAGAAGTGCATGTGATGCACAAAGTGCAGATCACGTGACCACAAAGAGGATTGTATGGGGACATGAGTTTTCTAGCTTCTCTCTCTGAAAGCAGGAATCATAATACGTGCAGTTTACCCAAATATAGAAAGGATGTTCAAACATGGTAACAAAAAATTGAAATGTCCACTGTCTCCCCTACATTTGAGAATAAATTTAGGAGGCTAGAAAGCCAGCCAGAAGTAAAAGCTGGCTTAGAAACTGTGCTTACATAAGTTCAGTTTAGTTTGGGAGATTCTGAATGTGAAAGTTGAAATCAAGAAAAACATATTCTCAAATATGGGGAAATTTTAGGATATGGTACAGGATTAGGACTCTTCTGGTAGGAAGTTGTGGTTGAAAGTATGAGCAAGCGCAGCACCAAGAAGAGAAAGAGCAGAGAAAGATAAGAAAAATACCTCACGACTGAAATATTGGAGAATTCCTTAGCTTAAGGGGTTAGGAAAAGCAAAAATGGGTCTTTAGAAAATAATGCTGTGATAATTAAAGAGAGGATAAATTTATGTCCATCCAAAAGAAGACAGTATTTTAAGATGGATAAATGCTTTATTAAAAGTGCAAGTGGAATAGAGTAGTCAAAAAGATGAGGAGTCAGTTTGGCATTTAATAAGTTATTAGTGACCTTACAGAGATAATCTTCACTGGAACACTAAAGAGTAAAGATCAGGTTTAATTGGAGTTTTAGCTGAGGTCTCCCAAGAAGTAGATACCAAGACATGATTAAATATGCATGGATTCTGTCAAAGGAATTGCCTGTGAGAGAGAATGAGGAGGGAGCAGGAGAAAACTGGGAGAGTCACAAGGCGTTGATGCAAGTCTTACCCAAGGGAAGAAGAAAGGGAGGGGAGGAGAGTGGAAGTTCTCAGACTCCACTGCAGTCAAATTAAATTTCAGCAAAGCCCTCAGGATATCTTCAAGTCAAAACTGGCCATCAGAAAAATCTTAGGGTTTCCAAGAATGAACCGGTCTTAGTATCCCTATTACACTCAGTCATTGCCTAAAAGCAGTTCATGGGAAACTTGCTGTTTGAGCCACTGTGGCTATGAATTCAGAGCATGGCACCAGGGGCCCTTGATCAGTTTTCCTTCATGTAGTTGGAGGTCTTCAAGGAAAATTTTCATGGGCACATAGCAGAGGAGAATGAGGGCAGGAGGAGAAATTGGCAGGAAGGCATGTCTAAAAGTAAAGCAAAGGGGAAAGATGAGAAGGCTATTTAAGAAGGACGAGCAGGCAAACTTTATTATAATGCATAAGATGATAAGTTACCATATTATCTGTGTTATTTATTAGGATACTGAGGATGCTAGAATGATAACAGGTGCTTCTGTATTGTTATAGAGTTTACTAATTGCACATATAAATGCTAGCAGATAATTGATAAACTATAGTCTCAAAATTGATGGGAGAACAGGAAACCAAAGATGCAGATGGAGGACATAGTCTTAGGTGAGGAACAGGTAAGATAGTTATACCTCAAAAACCAAAGCGAGAGAAATATGGAAGGGAAATACTGAGAAGTTTTAAAAGACGAGAAAGGAAAACAAATTGACTCCTTTAAGTTAGGAAGCAAATTTGTTGGCATGATGAGGTTAAGGCTTGAGCCAAGAGGATGAAATTTGTTCCTTGCAATGTTAGGGACATTACTTGGTACCAACACTGGAGGGGTTTCTGTGAAGTCATGTGTATAGAGCTAACAAATGTCCTTCAAATGGTGTGTAATTCTCTGGCATAGTTCAGCAGCTTGGGGATTCAAAGCAGAGGATTAAAAAGTTGGAAAGAACACATAATTGGGGAAGTGATTCTAAAATGATATTGAGATTAGAAGCAAAATGATTCTAAATATAAGAAGACAAGTGGACGTGCAACCATAGGTGTGGACTCTCGTACTACAAACTTTACAGCTTAGACCACACATAATTATTCATTTACAAAAAGTTCTTTTACTTTTTAGTTTTTCTCTATGGTATTCTTCAATGTATTATTTTGTCTTGGATAAGGTCAACTTTAATAGGCACAGATGATTATAAAATTGATGTTTGAGATCCTTAATATCATTTACAACAAATACAGATTTTGCTTCTCTTAGGAGAATCGGAATTAACTAACTTTATGATTCATGGATCTAAGTGAAACACACATGCCATCTGTTCACCTTCTATCTTTTCATTAGATTACCTACAAATCACTCATGTGTAGTTAAGAAGAAAATATGGCCACTGGAATCTAGAAAAGCAGTTTACAATGTATCATATGGCTACAGCTATCCAGGCAGCAGCCATCATCCTGTTGACAGAACCAAAGAGTGGTTTCACATACATTAAAAACAATATAGAACAGATTTTTCTCACATAGTCATGATCAGAACATGGAACCCAAATTCTTCATAATTTAATATTGATCCTCAATTTCAATGATCGGTTACGTAGAGATCGTAAATTGTGTCCTACATGATTCATTCCTACATTGATATACCATGTACTTACTGAGCATGTACTCTATGCCGGCCACCTTACTAGGTGACAGTGATAGAAGAGTTAAGAAGATATCACCTAGGCAGATAGTGAGGGTAGGAGAGTCCTCAGTGAGGTTTTCCTTTTAATGTAAAGCTGCCCCAAAATGTCATGTTCAAAATGGCACCACTATCTTCCCTTCTCTGCCAGCCACGTGTGCAGCAAGGAGCAGACAAGAGGTGCTAGCCCAGGGAAAGTTCACTTGCTTAATAAGAGTAGGGTGGGGCAACCAGCCTTCCCTATGTGCTTTGTGAATGTCATATCTGATAGAACCAATCTGTGAGCCCTGTGTAAATCAGACACTACCTCCTCAAGCCTGACTATAAGATCTACTGCATCCGCGACTGGCAGGTCTTTCCTTTCTGAAGTCTCCTCTGTCTCACTAGAGAGAGAGCTGTTTTCCTTTCTCTTTCTTTTGTCTATTAAACCTCTACTCCTAAACTCCTCCTAAACTCCTCATATGTGTCCCTGTCCTAAATTTTCCTGGCGAGAGAGAGACAAACCTTGGATATTTACCCAGACCTTGTAGCTGCTTCAGTAGTGCTACAGGGGTAATCAGAATAGCCTCAGCTTCTACCTTTGTGAATTTTGCCTTTGTATTCGGGCCTCGTTGCCCAAAGTGTGGTCACCAACTTGCAGCATCTGTATCACCTGGAAAGAACTTGTTGAAATGCAGAATCTGAGGCCCAGCCCAGATCCCCTGAATCTGAATCTGCATTTTCATGAAAGTCCCGATTCAAATTCAGAAAATGTTTGAAAAAGCACTATGTAGTAAATACTAGCAGATTAAAAACATTACAGTGTTATAGCACTGCAATAGGAATACACAGAGCACCAGGGACATGCACAGAAAGGCCACCTGACCCAGACGGAAGTGTCAGAAAAAAGTCTTATTAATCCTTTATGCAACTTATATCAAATTAGAAGTCTCTGATGATTCAACATACTCATCAAGAAGAAGGTTCTGACTAGACAAACTACCCCTACTCCATTGTGACTCTCTCTAGCCTCCTTGGGAGGTTATTGAATGAACGCTAAAACATTGCGACTGTTAAACATTTTCTAGATTGCATATTAATCTCTCATCCCACTTTTTATTTACAAATATACTTTACCTCATTGCTTTGTCACTCTATAACTTTTTTTTTTCAGTTTATGAAACTTGTTAGAAGCTACTTTTAAGAGGTTATCTTCCAGTTGTCTTTAGAATGCATCTTTATGTCCCTCGGGACAAATTAATGAGTACTGTCCAGAAGGCCAACTTACATGCTTCTCCCTGTTCCCATTTCACTTAATCCCTGACCACATTAAGGTTCAGAGTCACCTCTGGCAATAATCAATTTTGTATTTAATTTTCTCCAGATTCTTTGAAATCTCCACTAAAGGATGTCATTAAAAATGGTTTAGTGCAGTTCAGTGCTCTGATTAAAAAAAAAAAAAAAAAAAACTAAGCATAGCAATAACAATTACTATTATTCCTTACATTTATAGGGTATATTTTTGTATACCAGGCCCTACAATAAGTTCCTTACATGCATTTCAATCTCATGACCAAATAAATTATGTACAATGATTAGCACAAGTTTATCACTGTGAAACTCAAGAGAAAGACCAAATGCATTGCTTAACACCTTAGAACTGGCAATCCAGAAACCACATCCAGATAGGCTGAATTTCACAACCTGAACTTGATGGCCCTATTATCTTGAGGGGCCATCAGTAAAGATGCTAACATGTGTTGTGTTGGGAAGAAATAACTCAAGAAAAAGCATCTTTCTTATACCTCTTCAAATCTCTGTATTTGCTGTATTAGATCTTGGGAACTCTAATTATAAATTTTTGAAAGGTAAGACTATGTTTAGGGAAAATAGTTCTTATAATGTATGTTAATTACGCCTAGAAAAGAGAGGGTTTCTAGCTACTGTGTTTTAGCTTCTTGGTCTTCCAGCAAACCCGAGGGTTGCTGTACTATGGAAATATCCTATCTCACCTCACCCACTCCAACTGACTATTTGTTTGGAAAATGTACCACCTTCACTCCTACACTTTTCTGAATTCTCAGCTATGAAAGCATGATGCGATTTTTCTCCTTTTCCTCCAAAACCTCTAATAGTGCATTGATTGCAGCTGGTAAATGGTACGATGTGCCCCAACCAAACATAGTTTTGTTGATTTATTTGGCTATTGATTTTCTAAATAGTTTTCAATCTCCATGCTCTATTTAAGCAATAAAGTTGGAAAAAGTAGTGGTGAGTGTGACTCTCAGGGAATAACAAAGATTCATGAAAAAATAAAATCCGGGTATGCCTTGCTTCCCAGGGCGCACAACAATAACTTTCCTGTACAGAATGCAGAGTTTCACATTATTATTATTATTGAGTGAATTCATACTGACAAAGTGGCCAGTGAGAAAAAAATGCTTGGCTGGATTCCATTTATGTGACCCTGACATCCTGGAGGACCAAACTGAGAGTTATTTCTACACTAAATGCTCAAGTGGGTATGCCTCAATCTGTTAAAAATTCAGACTGATGAAACAGCTCTATCTGATATGTTTTCTACAAATACGGAAAATGATGCCTGTTTTATTTCTGATATTCACTAATGTTTTTCATAGCATTAATAGCCATGAAAGAGATGAAGACCCAGCTGTGATTTGTTTTTTCTCTATATTACTCAGTTTTTGTTTTTTCTCTATCTTATCCAGTTCCACAGGAAAATATCTTGTAAGTTTCCTAGTATAAGTCTGTGATGTCTAGGGTCTGGAAAACAAATAATGGGTTGAAAATAAAGATTTGTGAAAGAAAAACAATACTGACCTTGAACTATTTTGAAAAAAAAAAAAAAATCTCAGAAGTTTGTTCATTTAAACTATTGTTAAAAAAAAAAAAAAAAAAAAAACTTGAAAAACCTTCTCCCTTAATCCTATTTTTAGAATTCATGTGTGTGCACTTAACACATTTTCTGGAATTTTATAGAGTGCACCTCACAGCCAGGATCAGGCTCAGCAGGTGTGTCAACATGGTCTTAGTTCCAACAAAGCCATGGGAAATTAACTTAGAACTTCAAATGTGGCATTCAACTTAGCTTTGAAAATAGACATGTAAATAGATGCACAACTTGTGAATTAAGTATCCTGTCATAAAGATTAAGCTTTCAATCCCTTGATATTAATATTAAAATCAAGAATGAAGTAAAAATATAAAATTCAAAAGCAATAACATATTTAGCTAAGAACAGTGTATTTGCAATGTGGTATTTTTTTTTTTTTTTTTTTTTGGAAGGTACTTTAGTTTTTTTTTTTTTTTTTTTTTGCAAAACTTTGAAGTCAAGGACAAAGGATGCACATTTTCTTTCAAGAAGGATAGCATCAATGTCATGTAAAGTTGTTTAATTTCAGTAAGACACCTGGAGGAAGGTTAGGAGTGGCCTAGGATTCCACCAGTGCAAATAAAATTGCAAACCCATTTTTTCTAACTTGACCCATTTGGGTCTTCTATATCCTGACCACTTCACAAAGTGTTTTTGCTTTATTTTTTAATTCTTCAGTGTCTAAATAGCTGAGTTTGCTTGGCGGGGAGGGAGGAAGAAGTGGGGAATAAAAAGAACTAAATTATTTGAATCTTTCCAGAACCTACTATACTTTCAGAAACTGAATAACTTCAAGTAATGTTATGACTAGTTTGGTTGGTATTTTTGTTCTTATTTGGATTAGCCATGCATTCAACATAAATAATATTTATTTTTGTCGAAACTTACCTATGGATTTGGTAGGAAATATGGAGACCAATGAGAAATATAGACAAAGTTTCTCCTTTTAGGCACTTACAGCTAATTAGTGAATAAAAGGCATAATAAATCCACAGTGGTACATAATCATTGATAGAAAATGCCACAAGCGGGTACACAGAAAATGCTCTTGGTGTTTAGAGGAAGAAAAAAGATTAAACAGATTAAGAATTTCTAGGTTACATCATGGGATTGAATACAGTGAAATAATTTTAAAGAGTGCTGTGTTGGTATGTTTACAGCAGATAGGTTTCCATGATATGTTGTCAAATAAAACAAACAGATGCAAACATAGCATTTAGGATATAATTAGATCAATTTACACTGCATATCCAATGTGGATTTATGTATAAAAAAGTTCCAGGTCTTAGATGACTGTTCTCCAAAAGTTTAATAGATGTTTCTGAACAGTGGGGCTTTACCAAGATGGCCTTTAATTTCCCCTGAGCTTGATTATTCCTTACACAGGTTTCTTCCTGATTACAGCCTGACCTCCCTCCCTTTGCTTAGAGAATTTACTTCAGAAAACTTGCAATTATAAATGACTAACGGGTACTAGGCTTAATACCTTGGTGATGAGATGATCTCTACAACAACCCCCCGTGACATATGTTTACCTATGTAACAAACCTGCACATGTACCCTAAACTTACAGTAAAAGCCAAAACATAAATAAATTATTCCTTCCTCCCTTCATTCATTCATTCATTCATTCTCTGGCCCTTTGAGATATAAATGTCGTCCCATTCTCTTGCCAGCTCTAGGACGGAGGAACCCTCCCTTAATTATCAAAAGAGATAAGGACTCTGTATTTATCTCAGTCTCTGTGAGAAGCAGGAGCTTAATTTCTGTAATGGACAATTAACAAACACAGGTGGCCTAATCACATCCACCATCTCCCTTTTTAGCCTCTAGTACTTTTCCACCAGCTCACCCCAGTGCTTAAAATTTCTCTCTCCTTGTGTTTCAATAAAATTGAGTTCAATCTCTTTCCAAAATGTAGTAGCCTTGACCTCTATTGCAGTAGTCTTGAATAAGGTCTTCCTTGCCTGTGTAGCCCTGTCTGGTGCAAATTTTCTTTGACAGACTCCAAATATGTTTGCTTTTTTTTTTTTTTTTTTAATTTCTGTAACTTAAAAAATGTTATAAGTGAGGACTAAGCTCCCATTTTTTATCTTGCCCAAATTCCTACATAAGGGATCTGGGGAATCATGCCCTACAAACCATACATTCTCAAGAGATGGGTTTTATTTGACCCTATATATCATAACTTACTTTTCAGTCTGACTCTGGCATAGCATTATGAGACAAGGAAAGAGTAACCCCAAAATATATTTCATTCCCATACCTTGAAATTGCCCCGTAAAGTCTCTTGTGGGAAAAATCCACATCCTATAGAGAATCCCCTTTCCCCTTTGTTTTCCTTCCTCTCTTTCCAGATCCAGGAGATAATCGACTAAGAGTCAGGTACCCTTTTAGATCCCATAAGAAACATTTTACAACCTACTCTCCCTCTCAACTCTGCTATCTGAGAGATTCCTCTGCATAATAAAACTTGGTCTCCACACTCCTTTATCTTAACCTGAACATTCCTTTCTATTGGTCCTGGGTCTTCAGATAAACCCAACCAATTGTCAACCAGAAAATGTTTAAATTTGCCTGTAAGTTGGAAGCCTCCCCCCTCCTCCCCTCGCCACTTTTGAGTTGTCGCACCTTTCTGAACCAAACCAATGTATTTCTTAAATGTATGTGATTGAGGTTTCATGCCTCCCTAAAAATATATAAAACCAAGCTGTACCCCAGCCACCTGGGGCACATGTTCTGAGGACCTCCTGAGGTCTGTGTCACAGGCCATGGTCATTCATATTTGGCTCAGAATAAATCTCTTAAAATATTTTACAGAGTTTGACTCTTTTCATAGATAATAATCTGACACACAAACATGTGAGGCCTCAGAGAAGACTCAGAACCCGGAAGGAGTTGTCTGAAACCAGAGCTAAGATACTAGCAGGGGCCCATTGAAGCCCCACCGAGTTCAAGCTTCTCCTCCAGTGGAACTGGTAAGTCCTCCTGAGCCCTGGACCTCCCTTTGCTTTGAGGGTCCTTGATTTATTCTGAGCTGGTTTTCTTTTAGGGAGTTGTTGTTTTAAGGATTCTAATTCTAGTTGCGAGATGCATTCTAAAGGGAATTCTGTATTGCTTTTTCTCATAAAATGTATCCTGATTTGATTTGTCTCTGCACATTTGCGTGAGGAACTGAACTGTTGCTTTCATAGATATATGAGAGACTGAGTTTTTCAGCTCAGAAAAGGAAGGGCATTTGCTCTTTCTTGCCGAAAGGTGCCCTTGGGTGGCCCAGGGCCTCATGGGAGTGTCTGGGGGGTTGACCCCCCCCATGCCCCCCCCCCACACACACACACAACATGCAGTGGCCCTGCAGGGAAATCCCTAAAAAGAAATCAGTTTTAAAAATGGCTCATCCAGGAAATGCATATAAGAGCTAGAGCTAATAATCCAGCGTTTTGAACCCTCTCAGAGGTCATGGACTTCTGGAGAGAAACTGAGACACGTAAGAGGTGACACACTGTGGAGTCCTGCCCATAAGGAGCATACATATCGGTCCACCACACAAAAACCCTAGGCACATGAAAAAATGCTCGTCATCACTGGCCATCAGAGAAATGCAAATCAAAACCACAATGAGATACTATCTCACACCAGTTAGAATGGCAATCATTAAAAAGTCAGGAAACAACAGGTGCTGGAGAGGATGTGGAGAAATAGGAACACTTTTACACTGTTGGGGGGATTGTAAACTGGTTCAACCATTGTGGAAAACAGTATGGTGATTCCTCAAGGATCTGGAACTAGAAATACCATATGACCCAGCCATCCCATTACTGGGTATATACCCAAAGGATTATAAATCATGCTGCTATAAAGACACATGCTCAGTTCCTCCTTTTAACAAAAAAAGAAAAAAGAAAGAATAAAGGAGAAAACAAGGAGAAGTACTCCCTTTTCAGCACTCCCTAGGTTTTATGGCAGCTGTTCTTGCTAGGGTTTATATCAAATGGAAGTAATATGGTCTTTGTGCATGCTTACATTAAGGAAAGAGTCCTAAGGTCGACCTGCAAACTATAGAGTACCTAGGTTCTATTTTCTTTTCTGCCTGGTTTAATCTGCTGTTACTTTTTTACTGAGATCAAAACCACCATTTGGAACTAACAGTGTTTTTTGCAAGCTGGCAAAGTTGTATTTATCTCATGGTTATAGTACTGAAGTAATAGCTATGGGAACTTTGTGTGTGCATGTGTGTGTGTGCATATATTTAAAGGCCTTTATAATAGACTTCTATAATTTTATGTTCAATTGGCAGTTGAATCCATTTTAATTTCCCTCTAGCACACCAGACTTTCTCTTTGTATCTTACAATGTAAATTTTGCTATCTGATTTTCACCTGAGTTGCCTTAATATGCAAATATAACGCTATTTAGCTAACACCTGCCTGGGGTAAGATTTTTAAAAAAAGGGGGGGGGGGAGCAGATAAAAAATAGGTCTTTGTAAGTCTATTAGATGTGCGATATGCTTCTATCGCAATGCGTATATATCTATATCTTTATGTGTGTGTACACAATCTTTTCACTAGTAAAAATATAAAAAGAACTTGAATTAATTGGCTTTTTAAAAGCACTTAAATCAGATACTTTAAAAAAAAAACATTCGAATGCTTTTTCAAGTTCATGTGACTAAGTAAAATCTTTATTAAATAAGCTGACTTTAAATTATTGGTAAAATAACATCAGCAATGTCTTTAAAATTGTTAGCATTTTGTTTGCATTTATTAAGCAAGTAGTTCCATGTTTATTCCTGCAAAATACAATGAGATTTGCCATAAGGGTTATAAACTATGAAACCCAGCCCAAGACAAAATAATCTGTGCTTATATATATTTACAAAATATTGTTGGCTTTATAAGTAGAAAGCTGAAACTGGATCCTTTCCTTACTCCTTATACGAAAATCAATTCAAGATGGATTAGAGACTTAAATGTTAGACCTAAAACCATACAAACCCTAGATAAAAACCTAGGTAATACCATTCAGGACATAGGCATGGGCAAGGACTTCATGTCTAAAACACCAAAAGCAATGGCAACAAAAGCCAAAATTGACAAACAGGATCTAATTAAACTGAAGAGCTTCTGCACAGCAAAAGAAACTACCATTAGAGTGAACAGGCAACCTACAGAATGGGAGACAATTTTTGCAATCTACCCATCTGACAAAGGGCTAATATCCAGAACCTACAAAGAACTCAAACAAATTTATGAGAAAAAAACAACCCCATCAAAAAGTGGGCAAACGATATGAATAGACATTTCTCAAAAGAAGACATTCATACAGCCAACAGGCACATGAAAAAATGCTTGTCATCACTGGCCATCAGAGAAATGCAAATCAAAACCACAATGAGATACTATCTCACACCAGTTAGAATGGCAATCATTAAAAAGTCAGGAAACAACAGGTGCTGGAGAGGATGTGGAGAAATAGGAACACTTTTACACTGTTGGGGGGATTGTAAACTGGTTCAACCATTGTGGAAAACAGTATGGTGATTCCTCAAGGATCTGGAACTAGAAATACCATATGACCCAGCCATCCCATTACTGGGTATATACCCAAAGGATTATAAATCATGCTGCTATAAAGACACATGCACATGTATGTTTATTGCAGCACTATTCACAATAGCAAAGACTTGGAATCAACCCAAATGTCCATCAGTGACAGACTGGATTAAGAAAATGTGGCACATATACACTATGCAGCCATAAAAAAGGATGAGTTCATGTCCTTTGTAGAGACACAGATGCAGCTGGAAACTATAATTCTCAGCAAACTATTGCAAGAACAGAAAACCAAACATCACATGTTCTTACTCATAGGTGGGAACTGAACAATGAGATCACCTGGACTCCGGAAGGGGAACATCACACACCGGGGCCTATTAAGAGGAGTGGGGAGGGGACAGGGATGGCATTGGGAGTTATACCTGATGTAAATGATGAGTTGATGGGTGCAGCACACCAAAATGGCACAAGTATACATATGTAACAAACCTGCACGTTGTGCACATGTACCCTAGAACTTAAAGTATAATAAAAAAAAATGTTGGCTTAAATGAAAACAGCTAAATACTGAGTTATTGGTATAAATACCCTTAAAATTAACCATAAGTTTTATTACTTAAGTAAATACCTGAAATTCACAGCTATAAAAATGATTAATAAAAAAATAAGTTTAAATATTGGCTATCAATAAATCTATGTAGCTACTAAATCAGGTAAATGTAATGGAATAAATACTTGTAAACAAACTCATCATAATTTAGGATCTAATGTTATGATTGATATAAAGTATCTGGGCAATTCCAATTTAAGAATTACAGGAAAGCTTTTTTTAAAAAATACTCTTATTAGAGGTAAACTATTTTTGTCTAATTCAAGGCTTATTAAAGTGTTATGTATAAATTAAGGTACAGGAATCAGGAAATAAGAGATGTAAAGAAAGTTCAAGATATTAGGAAGTATTTTTGGTTTAAAAAAAAAAGGAAAGTAATCTTATATAAGAATATGTTTTAAGTTTTTGTCCTAAAATAAAAATGATGGGATTGTACAAGAAAGGGATATTTAAGACAAAGCAGCCAAAATTTGTTGTGACTGAACTATGAAAGTCATAATAAGGTTAGTAAAATAAATTTTTAGAGAGGTTGTATAATTCAGTTGGCTATAATCAAAAAGAAATCATAATCTTTCTAGAGGTGGGTCTTTAATATTAAAAAATGCACTATTACAAAACTAAATAATTGGTTAAAACAAGATTGTCTTACAAATATTGACTTATTTGTAATGCAAGAAGTTTTTAAATTGTTAAATGCTGTTTAACATTCTTTAACATTCTTTAGATAGGTATCTTAAAAGTGCCACTCTTTCTCTTTTGAAAAGGCCTTAAATGATGGCTCTCTCCTTCACCTTTCCTTGGTTCCTGTAACTTTTACTAATTATCTAAAGTAAGGGAGAAAAATTGTTTTCAAAACAGGCAAATGAAGTATCTTTTGAACATGCCTTTTATTCTGTATGCCTGTAATACCTCTATCTTTATTTGTGTCATGTGGAAGTGATATTTCACTTCCAGATTACATGAAAGAGCTCTAATCAAGTAACTTAAAAAAATGTAAGTGCTTATCAGATTGGTAAAAGCTAGCTCAAATGCTTTTTAATTTACATAACCTTGGTAATCTTTGGTAAAAATTAATTTAGTAATCTCAAAACTCTCCAGAAATTTAAAAATTTTAAAGTCATATTTAATCCCTAGGGTTTTTTTCCCACTGAAAATTTGCATTACTAAAATGTTAAAATATGCATTTGTTAAAATTTTATAAACACAAGGATGTCAATTCTCAAAAAAAAATGTAAGTTTAAGAGTTGCTTTATAACAAAGGAAATTATACAGATAAAACTAAATAAATTAAAAAAAAATCAAGCCAGGACAACAAAACTCTGAGCCCTATAAGGTTACCAAGAAAATAGTCAATATGGAGGAAGGGTAAAGCCAAGTAACTCTTTAAAACCAAAGGGTGTAATGTAAAGGAATTGTTCCATTTTGTAGATTGGTATCATTCAGTTTATTTTTTAAAAACATCTTTAGTGGATTGTAACAATAACCACTTAAAGAACAAAATTATTAATTTTAAATGCTACAGAATTTAAGAGCTTGTTTGAATCAATGCAGGACCCACAGCTTATTACGGAAGAAACACTAAGTATATGTGATCCAAATGTACAGGGGGTTATTCCTGAGAAAGCAATCAGCCTAGTGGGCCAGATAATGCCATTATAAGGTCTGTTTTGCCCCAAGAAGGAGACTGCCTAACTCTCCCTATAAAATACCAAGTAAAGTACCCCAGATGAAGCAGTTAATATCTTTCTTATGCAAGCCATGTTGGACTAGTTTTATGATAACTTGGATATCTTCCCACCTAATATATCTATTACCCAGGTCATGGTAAATTTGGGGATTAAGGAGGCCCCCTTTTCATGGTACCCCTCCCACAGAATCATTGGTCTGTTTAAGAAGTCTTATCAGTCTGCTGTCCCTCATAAGTCTTAAAGATGCAACTCCCTGCTGGAAACCCAAACCCTTTTTGCCAGAAAAGTTAAAATGGTCTGGGGGTGAAAACAAAACAAAACAAAACAAAAACAACAACAAAAAAACTCTCCCTGGAACCAGAACATAAAAACATGCAGGTTAATAGAATTATAAAATGTAAGATGTTTAAACAAGCTTTTGTGTAAGGTAGTTGTACCCCTTTTACCTGAATGTCTTATGAAAACGTGTACTATATCTAACTGGGGGATGTTTTCCCCTTGTAGTACTGTAACACTGAAAACGTGTAACTCTGCTCACGTACATTCTCCACTGCATAGCCTTTTGTGTGGAGCATTTATCGGGGCTGATGGAAAAAACTGTGAGCACTTCTCAATAACAACCACCGAGCTAGAGAATTTCTACTTGATGGGGCATTTACTGCCTTGCTATGGAATATTTACTGAAGCTACCCCTATACTAATAGAAATAATGTCTCCCAAAAAGTTCCATGATAAAATACAAGTGGTTTACATAAAATCTTATGCTATCTTGGCTACCTAATAAGCCAAGAGCCCTTTTCCCTAGGACTAATTGTAAGAAGCTGCTAAATTCTATAGTGCCAAATAACTCCCATGAGCTGTTTGGTTCGTAAATGGCATTTGCAAGGTAAACAAATGTCTTGTTTTAAAAGCTGCTGCTCTGGTTAAAGGAGGGTCAAGAAAATCTTTTTCTTTTAAGTCATTTGGGTAAAGTATGTTTTTGTAGGCAAATTTACCTTCCTGAGTTCTCCAAAATTCCGATTGTAATTTTCTAACAGTATAGTTGTCTGCGTGAGTACAATAGTTTTAAAAAATGTTTTTTCAGGGAAAGCATGACACTTAATACTAGATTTCAGCCCTAACTTTTTAAGTGAAGATTAAATCATTATATCTTGGCTACAGTAATCCTCTAGGAAGTACCAGATTATAATTTCTTTCATATATTTAGTTGGTGCCCTGATGGAATAGGTTCCTTTTTCTGTTCTAACATATGAATTACACTCATAACTCTCAAACTGTAAATGTTATTTATCTCTACTTGTTTTACTTCCAAGGAAACCAAAATCATGGTATTCTGAAGACCAAAGATACGACTCCCCCTCATTTGGCATCCCGCTGGCCCGGGATCTGTTTCACTGCTAATGCTCAGCTGCTAAAACTATATAAGCTGCCTCCCTCTAGGCCCAGGGACTTATCGCGGAAATGGTGGGTGCATAAGATTGTAAGGACCAGTTGTGAGGGATAAAATTAGGACAAGATCAAACCCTCCACATCAAGAATGGGGTGCATAAAATTCCTAAACAGCTGGTAAAACACATTTAGTTGCCTTCTAAACCATTTTGTATCATTTTTGCATACACCCCAACTATTAGGGGAACCAGCCCCCAGTATTTCAACGTAGGTTCTTTTCTATTTTCCTTAAGTGTCAGCTGGTCTGAGAAATAAAGAGAAAGAGTACAAAAGTGAGAAATTTTACAGCTGGGCCTCCGAGGGTGACATCACATGTTGGTAGGTTCCGTGATGCCCACCTGAGCCGCAAAACCAGCAAGTTTTTATTAGGGATTTCAAAAGGGGAGGGGTGTACGAATAGGGAGTGGGTCACAGAGATCACATGCTTTAGGGGCAATAAAAGATCACAAGGACAGAAGGGCAGAGCAAGGTCACAAGGCCAGAGTAAAATTAGAATTACTGATGATGTTCCATGTTCCACTGTGCACACATTGTCATTGATAAACATCTTAACAGGAAACAGGGTTCAAGAGCAGGGAACCGGTCTGACTAGAATTCGCCAGGCTGGAATTTCCTAATCCTAGCAAGCCTGAGGGTGCTGCAGGAGACCAGGGTGTATTTCATCCCTAATCTTCAGCTGCATAACACAGACACTCCCAGAGTGGCCATTTTAGAGACCTTCCCCTGGGAATGCATTCTTTTCTCAGGGCTATTCCTTGCTAAGAAAAAGAATTCAGTGATATTTCTCCCATTCACTTTCTGTAAGAAGAGAAATATGACTCTGTTCTGCCCAGCCCCTTAGGCAATCAGACCTTATGGTTATCTCCCTTGTTCCCTGAACATCGCTATTATCTTGTTCTTTTTCAGGGTGCCCAGATTTCATATTGTTCGAACACACATGCTTTACAAACAATTTGTGCAGATAATGCAATCATCACAGGGTTCTGAGGCAACATACATCCTCAGCTTATGAAGATGACAGGATTAAGAGATTAAAGTAAAGACAGGCATAGGAAATTATAAGAGTATTGATTGGGGAAGTGATAAATGTCCATGAAATCTTCACAATTTATGTTCAGAGATTGCAGTAAAGACAGGCATAAGAAATTATGAAAGTATTAATTTGGGGAACTAATAAATGTCCATGAAATCTTTACAATTTATGTTCTTCTGCCATGGCTTCAGCAGGTCCCTCTGTTCCGGGTCGCTGACTTCCCTCAACACCCAACCATAAAAATTTTCTGCTTACTATAAAATTAAAGGAAAATATTTACTAACAGGATAAAATGCCTTGTAGCAAAGCCTCCTGGGCATAATACTCCCAATTATAGGTTGTCAAGATAAATATATCTATACATATATGCATATTTTCAATTTTCATAATAATGCTTATGTTTTGTATAGCTAATTGCTGTAAGTCTGTAACAGAAACCAAGCTTACAGTAGCTTAACACATAAAAATTAAAAATAAGTCAGTGCTGTAACTTTACCTTTTGGTTTCATTGTCAGCTTTTGTTTTTTTTTAACGTAAATAATCTTAAGAAGTCATAAATGCTTGTTCACATCCATTTCTGTATATCCTAAAACAATTAATTGGCTATAAGTTTCTTGATTCTTAAGACCCTCAGCCATAGGGAGTCCTGCCAAGGGAAAAAATGACACTGTAGAATTGTGACTTCTCTTGTGACAAAAGCTTTTCTCTCCCATATACTAGTATATGGTGCAATACAAAAGTGGTGGCAAAAATAGATTTGTCTACTGTTAGCAAGTCTATAATGATTTAAACACTGAGGACCATTTAATTTATACCCTTCTCAAGATGCTATGGAGATAAATTGGATGAAAGAGAGATTAAATTTATTAAATTCTAATTTAATGTTGGTTGCACAATTTTCAAAAAAGATTTATTATAGGGTTCAAATAACCCTTAATAAGGAGGGTAAACATATTGTATGTTTAATCAAAGAATACGATGTTGCATGCAGGGTTTTCTCCTGGCTAATTGGGTTGTTTACTGCCCTCTGATTCTACCTGTAATCTTGGATGCCCAAATTTTCATTATATTTATGGTATTTGTTACTATATTAACCCTAGACATTCCTTGTAAATGTTATGCCAGATACAGCAGCAGATAAAGGCACAATTAAAAACTCAGGTCATGATAGCTCAGAAAATAGATCTGATCTGGGATTTTTTTTTTTTTTTTTTTTTTTATATTAAGCCTTAGGCCTGACTCCATATCACCCCTTAAACAGTTGGCTATTACATCAGGTCAGACCATATCCTCCCCTGGTTGTGCAAATCAGTAATATTTAAAACTATGGCCATCAAATCAGAGGACTCTAGAAATAAGCCTTCCTAGCTCCATGGGACACTGCCAGAGGGCCAAATCAGACAACTCTAGGAATAAGCCTTCCTAGTGCCATGGGACGTGTTGCTGTTTTGTTGGCTTGCATATGCATTCTGTGGAATGCTTTTTGGCCAAGAAGCGGAACTAAAGACTAAGCTCTGACTGTTTATCTTGCCCAAATTCCTGCTTAAGGGATCTAGAGAGTCATGCCCTACAAACCATACATTCTCATCAGATGGGTTTTGTTTGACCCTGGGTACATCATGAGTGACTTTTCAGTCTGACTCTGGGATCACATTATGAGACAAGGAAAAAATATTTAACCCCAAAGTACATTTCCTTGCCATACCTTGAAATTTCCCTGCAAAGTCTCTTGTGGGAAGAATCCACATCCTGTAGAGAATCCCCTTTCCCCTTTCTTTTCCTTTCTTTGTGTCCAGATCCAGGAGATAGCCAACTAAGAGCCAGGCACCCTTTTAGGTCTGATGGTGTGATAAGAAACATTTTACAACCTACTCTCTCTCTCTGAAGTTTGCCATCTGAGAGATTCCTCTACATAATAAAACTTGGTCTCCACAATCCTTTATCTTAACCTGAACATTCCTTTCCATTGATCCCAGGTCTTCAGATAAACTCAACCAATTGTCAACTGGAAAATGTTTAAATTTACCTATAGCCTGGAAGCCCCTGCTTTGAGTTGTCCTGCCTTCCTGAACCAAACCAATGTATTTCTTAAATGTATTTGATTGATGTGTCATGCTTCCCTAAAATATATATATAAAACCAAGCTGCATCCCAACCACCTGGGGCACATATTCTCAGGACCTCCTGAGGGCTGTGTCATGGGCCATGGTCTCACATATTTGGCTCAGAATAAATCTCTTAAAGTATTTTACAGAGTTTGACTCTTTTTGTCGACATAAGCATCATAAGATATCATTTGGAGCAACCCAAAAACCTCAAAACCAAACCAAAACAAAGCCCTCTTGTTGGTGATATCAGCATTGTAATTCATCTGAAAATTTTTGCCTTATGAACTTAAGATGTTTCTGTTTAGATTATTCCAATAATGTAGCATTTGTCTACCTAGAAAATATATTTTCTCTTAGCAATTCCTGTATTACTTAATTTTCTAAATCCTTTTAGCAATTACTCCTTCTTACAGTGTTCCCTTTTCCTTGTGTTCTCATCTTGTTTTGCTATAAAAATTGTCCCTTGATAAATACTATAAACCCACGATAATGCCTTTCCTACTTTCTACTTAATTTGAACAAAAAAACATATCCTGTGATACACATCCTAAAGGTAGACTGAATGATAGCAAATTTTATGCATTATTTTAATAGAATTCTAGCCTCTAAATATAACCCCCAAATCTCAATTGTTTAAGGCAGATTCATTCTCCTAAACAATGAAACCTTCATGTCTCCCATTGGCCCATGCTCATAAAAATATCCTTCAATTACTGCTTTTCTTCTCTCGTCCATGTTGCTCACTTTGTAGTTGATAATACTGCAAATCAAATAGCAGTCAGAATAATGAGCTGCCGCCAGTTGGAGTCATAGTTGGTGCTACATATTGTCAAAGATTGTTCATACTAATCAACTAATAATGGCATTGCTGCTTCCATCCTGCTAAACAAAATTCTAACACAATTACTACTAATAACCTCTGAAACCTTTGCGTGCTTAAGGAGACTGTTTCAGAGATTATCTGGAGACCTATCAGAGAATAAGCCAGGGAAGACAGAATCTACCAGATGGAGATTACTCTTTAGTAATTAACTAGACATGGCTCCTTTGGGTCCATAACATTTTCTAACATCATGAGGTATTTCCTTTAGCATATTGATGCGTCTGTATTAATATATTAGATTGTGAGCAGCTAGGAGGTAGTGTTAAATATTAAACATTTCATACATGAATTATATTCTTAATATCCTTTCTTTGGTTTTTAAAATAGGTGTGCTAAAATGACACTCAATAAATAAATTTAGAGACATTAATATTAAAGGAGAACCAATGAATTCAGACTCATGACAAAACGTGTATTTGTTCATTTCTCAAGGGAGATATGGCTTCATGATTATTAATATAGTAGTTAAAGATTTACTTTGAAATGGAAAAGCTGAAAATACCTTAAGTAGAGTTAGACAATAAGACATCCTTTCAAAGCGTTGGAATTCACCACCTTAGGGAGCTGTTCTCTTCCCATGTGGATACCAGGCTTCTCAGAGGTGCAGGATTAGATGACTAATGAGCTGTGACATCCTCTGTGACACAGACATTCTACATCTTGTTTTAGGAAACATTTAAAATGAGAGAGAGGAACTCTCTTAGAGGGGGAGAAAGTTTCACTGGGTTAAAGAAGCCATTTCTCCATTTGTCACTGTTAGAATTTGTGGTGAAAAGCATAAAAACACATTTAGGTTGGAGCTGAATGATTTCAGACAGGATGACAGACAGCTGCGTTTTGCTGGTTTTGAAATGCAGATTTGGTGTTGATACAATGTGGTGTCATTATTTCAAGCCTTGTAAAGCATTTTATCTAGGTGATAGCTGGTCACCTCAAGGTTATTTCATTAATAGCTCAAGGTGAGTGCTTTAATAATGCTTGAAGTTATACATTGCCAATTAACCCTTTAATACTGGCAAAGAATTTGCAATACCCTAATCACAATTACTTGGAATATTTTACAGGAATTGCTAACTTAACTGTCAGAACTACCCCTCAAAAGGAAAATTTAGATTCAAGTAAATTTTCTCCAAGGAAAATCATATTAAAGATGGTAGTAAGATGTCTGTAAGTTACCTGTTGCACCAAAGGCATTTATGGAAGACCTACTGCACCCCAGAAAATGGTGCTAACCATCACATTTGCATATTTGCAGGAACCTTTAAAGGAGATAATATCTTCTGAACAGAGTAGAATGTGAGCCTTGGCAATCTTACGTGGCGTGCTATAGGACCTTGCAACTAGGTGTATGGTCCTTGTTCTAACAGCATAAGTATCACTGGGAGCTTGTTAGAAATGTAGAATCTTAGATACCCCCAAACCTGCTGGTTAGAAGCTGCATTTTAACAAAATTCCCAAGAGACTGGTATGTACCCAGGTTTGATGATAACACTCCTGGGACACATAGCTAATTAAGTGGTGGAACCTGCTTCCAAATCCAAGTTTGTTTAGCAACATACTCAGTAAATAAGTCATACTCAGTAAATAAGTCATGTTATTTGTTTTCACATGTTACTATTGCCTAGGCCTTTCTTGAGCGTCAAAGCATGACAAGAAAATGAAGAAATTCTTAACAGGACCCATTTAGGATTAAACAAGTTTTATTGGTGGTCTGAAGAAACTCCCCAGACCTCCACAAACAAGTTTTACTGGGGCTCTAAAGGAACTCCCCAAACCTTCATGATTTGGCAGGAGACAAGATAAGGGTAATCACTCCCCGCACCTGAATCCATCTAGATTAAGTAAATGTACTATATTAGTCCATGTTGGTACTGCTGATAAAGACTTGCCTGAGACTCGGAAGAAAAAGAGGTTTAATTGGACTTTTAAATGTCTTTGAATTCCACATGGCTCGGGAGGTCTCAGAATCATAGTGGGAGGCAAAAGGCACTTATTACTTAGTGGCAGCAAGAGAAAATGAGGAAGAAGCAAAAGCAGAAACCTGATAAACCCATCAGATCTGGTGAGACTTATTAACTATCATGAGAACAGCATGAGAAAGACTGGCCCCATGATTCAATTACCTTGCCCGGGTCCCTCCTGCAACATGTAGGAATTCTGGGAGATACAATTCAGGTTGAGATTTGGATGGGTACACAGGCAAACCATATCATTTACTGAGGCTCCAGAGGAAGGTCTTCAGGACTCAGACCTTAGCTATAGGTTAGAAGAAGTTAGTAACTTATGTCTTTAGACGAATGCACACTTATACATAGACATATAGCTTAGAAGGTATAATTAATACCCTACCCACCAAAAAAAGCCCAGGACCAGATGGATTCACAGCTGAATTCTACCAGAGGTACAAGGAGGAGCTGATACCATTCCTTCTGAAACTATTCCAATCAATAGAAAAAGAGGGAATCCTCCCTAACTCATTTTATGAGGCCAACATCATCCTGATACCAAAGCCTGGCAGAGACACAACAAAAAAAGAGAATTTTAGACCAATCTCCCTGATGAACATCGATGCAAAAATCCTCAATAAAATCCTGGCAAACCGGATTCAGCAGCACATCAAAAAGCTTATCCACCATGATCAAGTGGGCTTCATCCCTGGGATGCAAAGCTGGTTCAACATTCGCAAATCAACGTAATCCAGCATATCAACAGAACCAAAGACAAGAACCACATGATTATCTCAGTAGATGCAGAAAAGGCTTTTGACAAAATTCAACAGCCCTTCATGCTAAAAACGCTCAATAAATTCGGTATTGATGGAACGTACCTCAAAATAATAAGAGCTATTTATGACAAACCCACAGCTAATATCATACTGAATGGGCAAAAACTGGAAAA